>NC_133620.1:108665755-108965755 GCF_048593235.1 Sminthopsis crassicaudata
AGAGAGAGAGACAGAGAGAGAGAGAGAGAGAGCGCACTAGCGCCTTGGGGAACTCCCACAGCTAGTAAGTGATCCACCAAGGACACAGAGAAGCAGTAGCCAGACCAGTAGGAGAAGAATCAAATGAAAGGGGGGGACAATAGAAACAAATGAACTGTTTATTTGTTCTGCCTACTCCTCTTTGACCAGTTCCATTGTCTCATTGACTCTGAAAAGTAGATTTCCTCATTTCCTTTCCCTAGCATAAAAAAGGACTCATAGTTGGGGAACTTTGTCAGGTCATATAGAAATTATTTGATTAGTCATTGTATAGTTCTTAGTTGGGATGTTGTATACTACTCCTATCTACCATCAACCTCTCCACTGACCTTTGGATGACTTTCAACTTTATGTCTCCAGAGGCTGGTCCTCCATGATTCATAGCCACACAGGACATCCTAAAGATGCTAGCTGGCCTCATGATCTCAATCATTATTATTGCTTAATCTACCCTGCAGTAAAATATCATTGCTCACTCCATGGCCTTTCCTGCCCAGCTCCACTGGTTCTGCCTTCCTATTCAAACAGTTCCATCCCACAAGTCACAGTCTCCTGCTGCATAACACTGCAGTCTCTCCACTAACTGCTGGCTCTCTTCCATCTCTCTCCCTGCTTGTGTCTCTCTCCATCCTTTCCTCCTCTTCTCTCTCTCTCTGTCTCTCTCTCTCTCCTGGCCTTCTCCCTCCTTTCCCCAACTCTCCTGCTCTTTAGATCAACTCATTCCCTTTTCCCCAAAGAGCCACCTCCTATCCGCTGCTCTTACTAAACTCCCACCCCACCAAGGAGAAACAATGGGGTTTTGTCGTCTCCAATTTCATTTCTCTCCATTTGCAGTTGATACTCTGAATGGGAAGGAATGTCCCCAAGGGTGTTAGACAGACTCTTATCCTTGCTAGGATTCAAAGTGAGGCAACCAGCTAATTTCACTCACCCAGCAGGAACACAAATAATTGCCCTGGTTTTAAAATGATAAAATAAAGTCTTCAGTGAAAGATGATGCTAACAGATAAGTTGCTCTTTAATCTGAAACGAGTCAATAAGGCCCCAATGGGTGGTTTGAGGGGAAGATAGAATCCTTGTACTCTCATTGCCTCTAACTAAAAATGGACCCACTGGAATTTTTACAAATAACTATAAAGTATTGGAGTTGCATTTCCAATGAATTGTAAACAATCACATTCACTAACAATATCCTCCAACTCTTCAAAGAAACAGAAGAGATTCTTTTATCTCTAATCACTACTGTTATCCTTTGATATCTCCCAAGTAATAATAATGTTATTATTATTATAAGTACTATTATTTGTGATTATTTATTATATCGATTAAATCAATGTTAATATTGTACTATAGTTAATACTATAACATTACTATAAATATAATTATTTTTACAATGTTTGTTATTATAGTTATATTATCAGAAGTATTGTTTGTAATTATCACAAACAATTCTTCTGATAATATAACTACTCCCATTACAACTACTACTGCTGCTGCTGCTGCTGCTGCTACGACTACTACTAAATGAGTAATACTTGGAGAATTATACTACAATATTATCCCCTGGATAGGTCTTCATTTCTTTCACTAAGGCTATATAAAGAGCATCAATGAAATATTTTTGAAAATATAAAGAAGTGGGGCAGCTACATGGCACAGTAAGCAGAGCACCTGGAGTCAGAAAGAACTGAATTTAAATATGGCCTCAGACATTTACTAGCTATATGACCCTAGGCAAGTTAAAACAAAGAAGAATGTAGGAAATTTAGGAGACATAAACAGGACTGCTACCTTATTAAAATTAATACATACTTTAATAAAAAGAATTATATATACTATAGTAGAAGTTTACAGCTTCATATACAATCCCCTTTTCTTAAGTAAATTATAAAAAGAAAATTTTTAAATAAAAGTTTTCTAAATTATTTCCATTTAAGAATTCTGTGGTGGTACTTTTTTTTAATTCAGACCTGTGATTTCAAATTGTAGGAACTCCTAAGATGGAAACTCCTCCACCAATATACAAATAGACAATATATCTGCACTGTTATAGAAAATTGCTGGGTCCATGGAGATGTAAAGTGTCTTGTCCATATCATAGCCAACAAAACCATGTTAGCCATCTTTAGGACATTCAAGTCTCTAAACAATCATCTTGAATGATTTAGGTATTCAGTGTCCATTCAAGCTCTTTCATCTGGAGATCCTAATGCTGGCTCTGGATAATTTTAGGGTCCCATTTCTTCTAATCCTGTGGACTTAGAAACAAAACCTCATCATATTGGGTTTGATGTAAGAGATCTCAGAGCTAAGGTTTGTAGCTGGATGCCCTGGAACTTATACCTGCAGGAACTGAGATTCTCCTTAAAGCTAGGACAACCATGTCAAGAAATGGGAAACTGGATGATATCAGTTCATTGATAACAGCTTTCTTGTTTCTATACTCAGGTGGGCATTTCTTGAGCTTAGCTCAAATCCAGCTTCAGAAACTTACTAGCTGAGTAAATCTGAGCGAGTCACTTAATCTGTGTGCCTCAGTTTTTTTCCTCTGTAAAATAGATGCCTGGATTCAATTTTAGCCATATATAATTTTAGCTATATATATACACACATATATGTGTGTGTGTGTGTGTGTGTGTGTGTGTGTGTGAATCGTCAGCCTGGGCAAGTTTCACCTCTCAGTGGTCTAGCCAACTCTCAAAAATTGTATTAGTTATAGGTAAAGTGTTTCCCCACTCAGTAGTTCTCTAAACCAGTGAAGTTATGATATTCATAGAGGGAAACAACCAGCCCCAAATGGGCCAACCACACAGTCATTAATTCTAGACATCTAGGCTGCATACCAAGGGCTTATGTTCGCTCTGGGGAACGTTGGGGTAGACTCTTCAAAGAGTGCTGGTATTAAACTACCACCTGCCAGATCCTCCTAGCATATGTCTCATTGTCCCATGAGGAAAGCCTCTCCTTTGCCTTCCCCCATGGAATGTGTAGGCACACACCCCGAGAAACAGCATGCTGTGACTGGGGAGGAAGAGGAAGAAGAGATGGTGGAGGAGGAGGAAGAGGAAGAGGAGGGACAGAGAAAGAGAGAGAGAGAGAGAGAGAGAGAGAGAGAGAGAGAGAGAGAGAGAGAGAGAGAGAGAGAGAGAGAGAGAGAGAGAGAGAGAGAGAGAAGGAGAGAGAGAGAGTCATGATAACAAGATACTTGAGTTTTAGTCTGAGCTCTGCTTAAAACTAACTGTGACGCTGAACTGATAATTAGCTATGTGATTCCAATGTAATGGACTTGGAGTATAGTAATTAATAGAGCACTTCAAAATCTAGATAGAACCTACAAGTTTTGGGTTCAAATCCTGCTTTTTACTTTATATGATATGGATTTTTATTTATCATTTGTGATGTTGTTCAGGAAATGTATTACATTGTTTAACTCTAACTTTGTGTAACTAGAGATTATTTGAATCCAGAATTTCACCCTGATCATAGGAATCTTCCAAGAATGCCAGCAATGAATACAAAGGATTTTTGTTCTTTAGTCATTTTACAGTCATGTCTGACTCTTCATGACTCCTTTTAAGGTTTTTCTGACAAAGAAGTAGTATATAAAATAGTAATTTGCTATTTCCTTCTCCAGATCATTTTACAGATGAGAAAATTGAGGCAGATAGGGTTAAGTGACTTGTCCAGGATCACATAGGTAGTAAGTGCCTAAGTCAGGATTTGAACTTCTCTTCCTAGCCTACCACTCTTCCCCCCTAGTTGCCCATCTCCAACAGACCCCAATTGAAGGGAATTGGGGCCATCCCAATATTCTTGCTTTGGGTCCCCACATCTGGCTCCTCTCTCTATGCTCCTTGTTTACAGGTTGCCCTGAAGTAAGATTATTCCAAAAACATGTAATTTGTCATTGGATACCCTTGTCAAAGTTCTAGAAGCAAATCTTTCAGAGCTTGGAGAGGAAGCTTCCTCTTTTTTTCTGGCTGCTTCTATCAAATGATCTAATATCTTTCTAAAACTATTTCAGATTTTGGGGTTTGTTCTCACAAACAAGAGTGGCCATAGGCAAGTCATTTGATGTTGATATATCTCAGTTTTCTCATCTATAAAATGCTAATATCATGTACCTATCTACCTTATAGAATTGTTAGGAGGTTCAAATGAAATAATACATGCAAAAACCTTACAAACTTTAAAACATTCTCTTATCAATTATTAAATCCAAGATCTTTAATGACTTATAATTGACCTCTTTGGACCTTAAGCTTTTTGACATTTGAATAGGTTGTGCTATTCATTAATTTAATGAATATTTATTTTATCTTCAAGGCATGGTATTAGGCAATAATGGTTGGATGATGGAAAGTCCCTTCTAGCTCTAAAATTCAATGGTTCATTAACCACAATTACAAAAACTATCCAGGTATGCATGAGTCACCCATGAAAGCTTCTTATAACTTTTTGGCTTGTTCCATCTTTCCTGGTGCTTATTATAGGCATCCAACTCCCCCTGAAAAAGATTGATCTCCTTAAGGGAAACAGAAGATGACTTATTTATAATTGTCTTCATTTCTAGATTTCATCTTCCTTGCCTTAGTTTGGGGAATCAAGAAAAAATCATGGTTATAAAGACTTAATGTGACTCACCTGGTATAGGGAAGGATGAACTAAGTCTCAGAACCTGCCAACACATCCCACACTCACTTTCCTTGCTTTGTTTACTTTCTGAACATAATTGAAGTGATTGATGATTGACTGGGCAGATGCCAATTTTGTCTTTTTTATTAGATTTTTTTTTAGAAGAAGATGGATATTATTTACTCTGAACATCCAGTAAGATGGTTCTTCCCCTGCGGGTAAAGAGGCATGGGGACATTCCCTGAATGTAATTTGCAATGCATTTTTTCCCAGGGGGAGAAAACAATGACCTCATACTCCAAGAGTAACTAAAACTTCTGGAGTAGGTTTTCCCAACTGTTTCCATAAATCCTACTACATGATCAGCCCTCCCTCACTTGATAAATCAATTCATTTGCATGTCATGGCATTGGGATGTCACATTCCTCTTCAAGAATAAAAGACACATGGTACACATGGTATTTTCTAAATATTTTGATAATTGATAAGCACTCAGATGCTTAGAGTTGAAAGGAACTTGAATTGTTACACAAGTCAATCCTCTCACTTGACAGATGGAGAAACTGAGGCCCAGCCAGGTTAAATGACTTGCCTAAGACTGCACAACTAGAATTAGAACCTAGGTTTGGGGATTCTTAAGTCTAAGGCTCTTTTACATTACACTAACCTGGTTCTTCTAGGACAGGGGTTCTTAACCTGAACTCGATTTAAAAATTCATTTAATGTAATATTTCCCCCTAATTACATGTTGAAACATTTTTTTAAAGTTTTGATTTCCAAATTCTATCCCTCCCTCACTCTCTCGCCTTCCTGCTCCCTGAGAAAGTAAACAATCGATGAATTTGATTTTTTAAATGTTCTAATAATTGCATTTCAAGAATTGGCTACACAATGAGATGATTGAGGCCAGTTCCATTGACCTTGTGATAAAGAGATCCATCTACACCCAGGAAGAGAATTGTGGGAACTGACTGTGTATCACAACATAGCGTTTTCACTCTTTTGTTGTCTCATTGCATTTTTTCTCATTTTTTTTCTTTTATAATCTGATTTTTCTTATGCAGCAACATTAATTGTATAAATATGTATACATATATTAGATTTATCATGTATTTTTAAACATGTTTAACATATATTGGATTACTTGCCATCTAGGGGAGGGAGTGAGAAAAGGGGGGGGAGGAATTTAAGATGCACAAGGTTTTGCAAGAATCAATGTTGAAAAATTACCCATCCATGTGTTTTGAAAATAAAAAGCTTTAGTAAAAAAATAAAATTGGCTACATTTGCAATCTATGTTTTATTTTATCTATCTATCTATCTATATTTATTTATTTATTTGCATATATTTGTATGTATGTATATATGTCTACTCTAGGGAGAAGAGAGATTCGAACTCACGGGTCCCTTAATGGTCCAGACCTCTCTGGGACCTCAGAGCCCTCACCCAGGAGAGTGTGATTCATGAAGGCAGCTTTATTGTGAGCCTGGGCTGCGACCAATGTTCTATCATGTTTATCTGCCTAGATAGGCCTGAGTCAGTGTTTCTATTTTCCCCTAGAACACAGACGCTTTCTTGTTAAACTTTATTTGACTATTGTATTCCCAAAGTGCCGAAGAGCCAAAAGGGGAACTTTTCTCGAGGCAGCCCATGCTGTCCCAAAGTCACCCCCACCTCCTCCCCTTTGCCTGCTCCGCTTGATTAAGCACCACAGGCGCAAGGATTTGCAAGATGCCTGGTTTTCCTCAGGAGGGAGGGGGAGGCGACGGAGAGGCTACCGGGAAAGTAGACAAAAGATTCTCACTAAAGGCTGTCATTGTAATAGAATGCGGTAAAATTACATACAGATGCTGAGCTCCTTCTCCAGGCAGAAAGTCGCTGTAAATCGAGAAAGTCTTAAATTTCTACTCCTGATGGCCAACTGTCCTTAAAGAGCCCCGAAACTCGAAACCCGGAGTAAAAAGGCAACTCTCAGTTATCCAGGGCTGAGGTTCCAGCTGGTGGATTATCCAAACGCTTGGCTCCTTTTCTCCTCTCCCCCTCCCACCCCAGCTCTGCCCTCGTTCTGTCCATTTCCCGGGACATTCGCACCCCTGTGAGAGGCTGCTGCTGATCAGAAAATCCCGGAGCTAGAACTGCAAGCGACCTTGGAGATCGAATCCCGTCTTTTCACTCTGAGGGACTTGAGGCTTAGAGATAGAAAGCAATTTACCAAGTTTTGTTTGTGGCAGGAAAGAACCCACGTATCTTTCCCGGGCCAGTTTTTTATGCTTCATTCAATTAATAAAATTCTAATTCCCTTAAAACAGTGAACCTGAAGTACCTAACACACCACTCCACCACTCCCGGCAAGTGGTCTGTGAAGAGATTTCAGGGCATGCACTAACGCAAATGGGGGAAAGGATATTTTTGTACTTTTGGGAGGGGGAATATATTTTCACTAATCTCTGGTTACAATTTCGTATTTTCTTTAATTATGAATGTTGACAGCAAATGTGATTCTGCGAAAGAGTCCAAAAGCCTGCCAAAATTGCCAATGGGGTCCCCAGCACAAAAAGAACCCCTGAAGTTTTAAAAGTAGCTATCAAGTACCAACTATGTGCTCAGCATTGTGAGAAAATTTACACAAACACTGTTTTTTTTCCTCATAGAGCTTACAATCGGTAGGGGGCTATGATTATTACAAATTACTAAAATACAAATTAGTGAGAACACGAGAGAATATAAGAGTAAAATTCTCTGAAATCTAAGGTGGAAAAGGCTATTGTTACTGCGATGGGAGATCAAGAGGAGTTGACATTAGAACTGGGCTTTAAAGGATGGGTAGGAAAGCAAAAAACAGGGAAATGGGAAGAAGGTGGGTGGTCATTCCCAAGCACAGGGAGTAAGTAGCTTGAACAAAAATTTAATAGAAAAAATAGTATGTGTAAAGTTATAAGAAATGATGTAGCCAATTTAGCCACAATTTAAAGTACATAAAAGGGATAGTATGAGATAAAGCTGGCAAGATGATAAGTGAAGTTATTACTAGAAATTCTTGAATCCAAAGAAAATCCAGGTGGGGTGGGAATTGTAGAGTAGTAGCCAGATCTTACTACACAATGAGTCACTATCCCGGGAAGAGCTGTCCATATTCTTGTGTATCCTTCAACCTCTGAGAGGAGGACAGAGGGATGGGAGGAGAGAGGAGATAATAATAAAGCAGTCCTTCAGAGAGGAGTACTACAATGATGGGACTCTAGGAAAAATGGCTTGGTTGGGCAAGTCAATGGCAGCCAAACTTTGTAACATAGTTTGAGTTGAGAGAAAAGAAACATAGCCCAGTCAAAAGTTGGTACTCTGAAGCAAAGTTTGAATCTTAGTAGGGTTAGAGTTTTGATTAGAATCGTGTGACATTACCAGATTTTAACAGAAAGAATGGTAGTGGTATGTAGGAAGGACTGGAAGGAGGGAAATCTTGGAGTAAGGTAAGCATGTTAAAGAGTTATTTCAGATGCCAAGTTCAATGGCAGTGAATATTCTATCTAGGGTGACAGGGAAAGAGAGGGACTTGGTAAGATCCATACACCTTAGCAAAGTGCCTGGCACATCTAACATTTAAAAATGTTTGTAGACTCTTTGATTTGCTAATTAAATTCAAGAGATGACAAAAGAGGGACAAGTCAAAACAAGTTTTCATAGTTAGAAAATTGGATGAACATTGGTACCACAATTATAGAGTCAGAAGGATAAGGGGTAATAGCAATAATAAACTTGGTCTGGGGCATGTTGAGGTTAAGTGTTGGTGGGATGTCTCTTATTTTCCAATGGGAAAAAAAAGATGAAAAAACAAAATCCAGAATGCTTATTTTCTTTCTTGAGAAATTAAAAAGGGGGAGAAGGAAATAAAAATGTTTCAGTTAAAATGAGATTTAACAATTATCTGTAATTAAAATTGAACTCCAGGTTTCCCCAATTTTCTTTACCCTGAGAAATATGAACCATCTATAATTTTCCTTTCCCCTAAAAGCAGTTTTGTAAACAAAGAGACAAATAATCTTTTCTTCCCTTCCTTTTTGCTTCTCTTCCTTCATTTTCATTCCTTTTTTCCTTTTTCCTTCCTTCTCCCTTTCTTCCTCACACACTGATTAAATATAATTACTGGGTGCAAGACATTGCTAGGCATTGGGGAGATGAAAAGTTTAGATAATATATCAGCCCCATGGAGCCTACAGTTTAATAGAATGATACACAGATAATTTCAAATTTTAATCATTACATGGTGATTACACTAAAGAGTTCTAAAGCACTATGAGGTCTAAGGAGGAAGGACATCATGAATTAAGGGAATCAGGAGAAACTTCATTACGGAGAAAGCAACATTTAAATTTGGATTTAAAGGATAATAAAAATAGAACAGAGGCAGAGAGTGAAAGTGAACATTTTAGCACAGGGAGCAAAATGTTGGTAAAGATTTCTTTGGTGTGTCCTAAGAGGTACTGTGTGATGGAGATTCTGTTGGTTGGTGCTGTCTCTCTCTCTCTCTCTCTCTCTCTCTCTCTCTCTCTCTCTCTCTGTCTGTCTCCCTCTGTCTCTCTCAGTCTCACTCTTTCTCCTTTCATCCCTCTCCCTTTTTCTCCATCGGTCCCTCCCACCCTTTCTCTTTCTCTCCCTACATCCCTTCCTTCCTTTCCCCTTTTCTTTCCTTCTCTCCTTCCCTTCCTCCATCCTTCTCTTTTCCTCCCTCCCTCCCTTTTCTCCTCCTTCTCCCTTTCTCTATTTTTTCTCTCCCTCCCTCCCTTCCTTTCCCCTCTTTCCCCCTAAGATTAATAAATGCAAGATTTGTTTTCATGAAAATTTAAGAGATTTAGAAAAGAAGAAAACTTCCATGGACCCTAGATTTTGTAAGAGGAGATTCAGAAGGTTCAGAGAAAAGAAAAGTAGAACCAGTCTAATATTCTAAAGGGAAAGTCAACCCAAGAAGGATAGGAAACTCTCAAGGAATTCTAAAGCACAAGCAGAAATGATTTTAATGAGAATGATACAGTTGCCAAATAAAAATGGGCACATAGAAAATTCACAAAACGAAACTCAGAGTTAAAAGAGATATAGTAAGAAATTGGAAATAAGGGTAACTGAAGATGAATGAATGGAAATCATGTATTAAGCATTTACTAAGTGCTAAGAATACAAATAAAAATAACCAAGTAGAACTTGCCTTCAAGAAGCTTATATTCTAATGGAAGAAAACAACAGTTGAGAAGGTAGAAGGGAACCAGAAAGTGGGTGTAATCTGGTTCCAAACTAGATAGTGCTAGAGCTTACCTATCTGAGGCAAGGTCCCAGAAGCAAAGTCTGAATTCCAGTGGAAGAGGGATGGGAAGGATGGCCAGAATATAGGCGAAATGGTTTAGAAATGTCCAGGATGAATGAATACAAGAGAGGCCACTAAGAATTGTGTCAGGAGTGTTGATGCCCAGACCTTCCTAGAACTGGTGATGGATCCCAGTGATGGATTCTAAGCTCCCCCCAAAAAAATTAGAGTAAGGGATTTATACTATGTTAAGGACAGGAGGAGATACTACACAAGCTAGATGTTGAGTCAGCACCCAGTTGTCCTCAATAAGTTCAACAGAAAATGCTAAAGTATCTAAAACAGGGTCAGTCAATAAATGTTTATTAAATACCTACTACAGTGGGGCAGCTAGGTCACATAGTGAATAGTGTGCTGAAGCTGGAGTCAGGAAGACCCAATTTCAAATCTGGCCTCAGATACCTACTAGCTGTCTGTTCTTTTGTCTCAGCTTCCTCATCTGTAAAAAGGTAGAGAAGGAAATGGCAAACCACTCTAGTATCTTTGCCAAGAAAACCTTAAATAGGATCATGAAGTGTCAGACAACACTGAACAACAATATCATGTGTTGGGAGTTATGCTAAGGGATGAGGACACAAAGACAAAAGGTAGTCCCTGCTCCAGAAAAGCTCACAATGCAATGTGGGAGACAATCTGTTAAAAAAAAAACACAACCCTATAAAAACAAAAACAACCCCCCCAAAAAAAACCCACAAGGTATATGTAGCTAATTTAGAAATAATCTTTGCCAAGAAAACCCCAAATGGGGTTCAGACAGATAATTCTGTATGATTATTCAATTGAAGAGCAGATACTGACCTGCACTTGGAAAGGAGTTTTCTTACCTGGAGATTCCCTATACCAATATCAGGAAGAATATTTCCCCATGTTCGTTTGTATATATTCCATATCCCTCTTGTTAGATTACAAGATCTTTGAGGACAGGGATTGTTGATTTCCATTACTGTTTGATCAGCACAGAACCTAGGACTTTTTGTATTCATTTGAATTTAATTTTAGAGAACAGGCATTGTCCCATAAACGTCTCCAGCTGAAGAGAACCACCCAATTTTATCTAAATGTGTGTAAATGGTCATATCACTCATATTAAAAACAATTCTACTTCATTTTCAGCACTTGCAAAATGGGGACACAAATGTTTGCCCCTCTACCTCTTAAGCAGGTGTGTTGCGGTTGAGGGCAATGTGCTTTCAAAACTTTAGATTACCTTATAGATATGAGATGTTCTTATCAGTGTCTGAGACAGCAGAATTGTAGTCTTGGTTCACCTGAATAGTCTTTATTGAAAATACCTCAAAATAGGTGATTCTTCAGAATAAAGGGGTTTTCCACCTTGTTTCCAGTCTCAAATGATTTTTGATGCTTCCCTTTCCACCACTTTTGCCAACCAGATTATCAAATTGTCAAATCAGATATCGGGTATAAGACCTTAAAGATTTCTGATTAGTATAGACACTGTTAAATGAATCATTTGTCAGATCAAGTCAACAAGCATTTATTAAGTATCTATCATGTGCCAAAAGCATAGTGCTCAGGACTGAGGATACCCAGAAAGGCCAAAACAGAGAGAGGTTCACTTAGCTCTGGCATATAGCAAACACAACAAATGTTTGCTGAGTAATTGATTGATCAATTGATAGAGCATTTGAGTTAAAACCTCAAATACTTTCCTTTAAATGACCTGGTTGTGCTAAGGTGTCTGTCTCTTTAAGGTTCTTTTTAGTCCAAGAATTTTCATTCAGGAAAAACCTAATTATAAGGAGAATAACAATTGTTTAGAGGTAGATTAAAAGGGGATCATATTGGGAAAGTACTCCAAAAGTTGACCTTTGCCAAGTATCTTTCAATATTCACAGATGAGTTTGAACACTCATCTGGATTTTCTTGTAAGAAGTCCTTGGGCCAAGTTTCTGATCACAGATTTCACATCTTTAGCCATATGCTTTAAAGACCCTTCACACAAAGGATTTCTTGATAATATATCATTAGGGGGTGATTAGGAGAAAATGGAAGACAAAGGGGAATTGGGAGGGGAAGACAGAAACTACTAAGAGAGAAATGAATGTTTGAGCTGAGAAAACCTGTATCTATAAGAGCAAAGGAATATGGAAGTTTGAAAGTTGGGGCCTTATCTAAATTTGTTATCTTTTTTTTTTTTAATTCATTTTTCCAAATTATCCCCTCCCTCCCTCTACTCCCTCCCCCGGATGGCAGGAAATCCCATACATTTTACATGTGTTACAATATAACCTAGATACAATATATGTGTGTAAATACCATTTTCTTGTTGCACATTAATTATTAGCTTCTGAAGGTATAAGTAACCTGGGTAGATAGACAGTAGTGCTAACAATTTACATTCGCTTCCCAGTGTTCCTTCTCTGGGTATAGTTATTTCTGTCCATCATTGATCAACTGGAAGTGAGTTGGATCTTCTTTATGTTGAAGATATCCACTTCCATCAGAATACATCCTCATACAGTATTGTTGTTGCCGTGTATAGTGATCTTCTGGTTCTGCTCATTTCACTCAGCAACAGTTGATTTAAGTCTCTCCAAGCCTCTCTGTATTCCTCCTGTTGGTCATTTCTTACAGAGCAATAATATTCCATAACCTTCATATACCGCAATTTACCCAACCATTCTCCAATTGATGGGACATCCATTCAACTTCCAATTTCTAGCTACAACAAAAAGAGCTGCCACAAACATTTTGGCACATACAGGTCCCTTTCCACTCTTTAGTATTTCTTTGGGATATAATCCCAATAACAGCAATGCTGGGTCAAAGGGTATGCACAGTTTGACAACTTTTTGGCTAAATTTGTTATCTTCCCCAGTGGCTAAAGAAGTGCTCTGCACAGGGAAGTGATTGAATTCCATTATCTCCCTCAATCCTAACTACAACACTGTGTGCTAGGGAAGGGAAATATCAATTTGCAGTTCAGAAAAGTTAAATAATTTACCCAAGGTCATACAAATGACAAATGTCAGAACCAATTACTGGAACCCATTGCTTCTGACTGGTGCTTGTTTTTCACACTACAGTGCCTCTCTGTCCTTATTTACTTTCAGTCAATGACTAGTAATGGTTTACCCATTTTAGAAATGGGAAAACTGAGACCTAGCAGTACAATAAGTCTTTCAAAGTTATTCATTTGGTTAGGACCAAGAACTAGAATCGAGTTCTCCTTAAGTCCAATGCATTTTCTACTTAACTCTTATTAATTTCCAACTGGCAACCCTTAGGAAGGAATCTAGTAAACTTGAAGGTATGTTGTCACTACTCTGGACTTTGAAGACTTCAAACAGAATTGGCTGGGGGGGAGGGGGAGTCCTGCAAAACAGTCATCCAATAGTCCCCATTTAAATGTATCTCTGACTAGGATCGAGATTTATATGCCACTGGGAAATTAGTAGCTCCATTTATTCATTCATTCATCCCCTTAGGGGCCTTCACATATCACCTGTGGTACACCTCTTGTAATGCAATAAATCATTTTCTGCGATGTGCCTTTGTACCCTGAAACTGTAATTAAACTGTAAAGTCCATTAGGGTGGGATCCAGATCTTGTCAAAACTTTGTACCTGCCTGCAAGAATTTGTATAGATCGAGCCAATGTGTGTGATTTGTACCCTCTGCTAAAGCAGATTGAAATCTTTTAACTCAGAGAAGCTTCAAGAAGTCACCTGAGTTTCCATTAAATGACTTGCCCATGGTCACACAACTAATAGTGTGATAATACAATATCTACAATACAATAATACATGCTATTGACGCCCAGATATTACCAGCTCCAGCTCCACCACTTAAGGCTACTCTGCCACACTTTTCCTTATGCAATAAACTCTTAATATTAGTTGAAGATATTCATTCATTCAATTCCTAAGTGTTGAGAATGTACTATGTGTAAGACACTGCACTGGACACATTTTCGCATATTCTTTTGACACCAACTTTGGAGGGCTGTGCAGGCAATAGGAGGCATCCTATTTGATCCAGTTGAGAGCAGAAAACAGATTACACTCTTAAAAAAAAAAAAAAAAAAAAAAAAAAAAAAAAAAAAAAAAAAAAAAAGACAAAAATTAAACGGGTCTATTTTATAGTGAGGGTTCAGAACTTCACTTGAGAGCTCCGAAGTCCCCCTCGGAGGCAAAGGCCGATAAACCTCAGTCAGAACTAGGGACCTACCAGGCTGGCTGACGATCTTTTTGGCTGATTTCCCGGGACTGAATGCAGGCCCATAAACTCGGATTTAAAAAGCTTTAGATATCACTGCCCACGACTTCTTGACTGGTTTTAGGTATTTGAAGGTAAGATATAAAAATTAAAATAATGAACTTGTTTATATTTATCTTTTACAAGATGAACCTTCATGCCCCTGGGGTCAGGGTCTACTCCAAAGCCTACAACATTACCAATCCCTCCGCCACCCGTTCCGAGCCCAGGGAATCCCTTCTCGCGTGGAGCTTTTCTCCTCTCCTCCCGTCGCTGCAGCCCCAGGAGAAAACTCAGCCGTAAGTACATCAGCCCCACGATGCCGCCTCCCATCCACACTAGCCGGGAGCTGGATGTGCAGCGTACGAAAGCGATCCAATTTCGCGTGGAGGCCCGGCTCTCTTTCTGTTTCTCCCTCCCTCCCGGGGATCTCCCTGAGCCAATGAGAGTACCCCGAAGCGTCCGGTTGTAGAGCTGTGGACCGGGGATCCGCCCCTCTTTGTTGCGCGGGCCAATGGGCACATTCGGAACATCGGCGGCGGCCGGGTGACATGGTTATATGTCACAAAATAACATTCGATAATGGAACATGGAATGAAACGACGGCCGCAGCAGCAGCAGCTGCAGCAACAGCCCCAGCCGCCCGGAGAGTCTTTGCTGCAATGAACCCCCACTGCCCGGAGGTAAGAGCTTAAAGAGGCCGGAGCGCCTCCCTGCTCCACTCCATCAGTCCCTCCGAGCCTCCTGCATTGGAATTGGGAGGTAAGGGGGTGGGGCGGGGAGGGATTCGGTGCTACAACCGTACACTGTCCGTTCACTTCACCTGCAGGAACTGGGGAGGGTCCTTGGGAGAAAAGGGGGGGGGGGGTCCGAGACTGCCGAGCCTCTGCTCTACGGTCCGGGGCGCTCACGTGCTGTTGCCTTGGCTTCGCGGTTGGCAGCATCTGGGCACGCAGTGGGGTTTGAAACCGTGCACTTGGACTCCCGGGATGGCCCTCATTCACTTTCCGGGACTGCCTTTATTTTTCCTGTCCTTTCCCATCTACCTCCTCTCTGCCCCGATCTGTCTGTCTATCTGTCCACCTGTGTGTGGCAGGGAAAGGGGGCGCGGTGCATTGTCTCGATTGTGGAGCGGACCCTCTCGGTGATGCAGGGGAGGTTGTGTTCGAGTCTCTCCCTTTTCCCCGCCCCCTCCGGCTGTCAGCTTTTCGAAAATGCAAGGATGCTTGGACTCAGCGCGAGGACGCCGAGCATAGTAGCCCCCGCCCCCTGACAAAACAAATCTACCCTTCGCCTCCTTCTCCGCTTGACGGTATGTCTCTTCTGTCTCTGCTGATTTTAGGCACAGTCCCTAAGAGAAGAGGTCCAGCTGCCATCTCTCTGTTAATTGTAGTCTCTCCTTTGCCTGCTTCCTGCGGCAGCCAAGAGTGCAATGGAGAAAGCTTCCTTATTTATGGGGCGCTGATCCCGGTGACCAGACATTCCCCGAGGGTGCTCACTCTCTCCCTTCTCCCCACATTTCCCCCCAACCTTCCTTCCACCCCATCATGACTGGCTCCACATCCAGCGTTCACCACTACCCCCACGCCAAGAGTGGCAAAGGAATGCGGTCCAGGAGCACTCACGTACGATCTGTGTGCCTCGCCAACAATGGGGGGTCGGAGGAGGAAGACAAAGAAGGAGGGGTGCTCTTCCATGTCAACAAGAGCGGCTTCCCGATTGACAGCCACACCTGGGAACGGATGTGGATGCACGTGGCAAAGGTACACCCCAAGGGAGGAGAAATGGTGGGGTCCATCAGGAATGCCGTCTTCCTGGCAAAAGTAAGTAACCTTGCTCACTCCCTCCCCCCCACAACTGACTGGATCAGTCTGAAATCTTTCGAGATGGTTTTCCTTCTCTTTATGACCGCTCCCCTCCACCTTACCCCTCTCCCCGCCCCCACCTCACACTCACTGGCATGGGTATCCTAGAAGCTGTAGAATTGGGAAAGGACATGGAAGAAAAGAGGCTTTCTGTTCAGGGATTCCGGAAAGACTATGAGCGTTCTTGAGCCTTGAGCAGGGGGGCTATCTTCTTTAGCATGGACATTCACTCTCCACTTACATTTTCCCCTCCCCCCTTCCACTACGAGAGCTAATAAACTATGGACACCACTCAATACCTCCTAAGCCAATAACACAGAGCGCCCCCCTCTCCCCAAGGGAGACAGCCCTACTGCTATTCGTCCTTCTTTCCTCCCTCTTGCAAATGATTTAGCAGGAGATGAATGAATTTGTAGTCACTCAGTCAGGTTTCCCCAGCGTGAATCATTTCTATGCTTAGTGCCAATTTTGCATGACAGTGGCATTCACCCTGGAAATTAGAAAAGAGCAACCCTCGTCTTCCTAGCTCTTCTGGATAATCTGGGATGAAACTGTTGCTTCACTGGGATTGGGGCTGTAAATAAAAAGGTTTTTCAATAAATACCAGGATATAGTCTTATTGGCTAGGGGGGACGTGAAATGGGGGAAATGCCTGCTAAAAAATCTGAAGATCAATCGACTAACAAGTATTTATTATTAAATACCACATGTCAGGCTGGATGCTAAGCATTCAGAGAAGAGTAAAAATAGTCCTTGCTTTCCAGGAGCTCACCTATTGGCCGAGGCAGGGTAAGAAGAAGGTAACATGTGAATAAAGAGATAAAAACAAAATGTAACCAGATTAGATGTAAGGTGACTGAATGGGCATGTCAGAGACCAGAGACCTGCAGTGGCCTAGTGATGCCCTGGTAATATTAAACCACTTGTAAGAGAATAGTGTTGGTGCAACCTTGGGTGAAAGGAAGCAAATGACCAAAGGCGGATTGCTTTATGGGTACATCAGATTATCCCCTCCTTCTCTTCCCTCTTCCTTCAGTGTATAGTGTTTATTCCTACAGAGCCTGAGTAAGGTTTAAGGCGTGACTGGTGGTGTTTGCTGTGTCTAACCTCCTAGCATGAAAGGACACCACCACTAGAATAAGCCTAGAGTTTGGTTCTAGGATTCATTAAGTTCCAAACCTTTGAAAAGAATTTTAGAATCTAGGTAATTTCATTTAATAGCATTACTGACAGATTGAATACCTTCTAGTGATGGGGAGTACACTATTTCAAAGACAGCCTTGTTTTTGTTCCACTGTTCAGTAGTTAATGATGATGTTTATAATTCTGGTGGCCAATTTGATTCAACTTGAGTGCCTGATGTGTGCTGGACACTGAAGAATTGGGTTCTGCCCAGCTCTGCCACTACATAGCTATGTAACCTTGCACAAATCACTTAATCTCTTATTGTCCTCAGTTTCCTCATCTATAAAATGAGAGGATTGTATTAGATAGCCTCTAAGGTTTCTTTTAGCTCTAGATCTATGATCCTATGATATTCCAATATTTTGATAGATTTATTATTTTATCAATGTGAATATTTCTATGCTTTGTGATCCCAAGAAATTCTTATACATGTCCTCCCATAAATCCTCCCCTGAGAGATCATTATACATGCTGGGAGTCTTCTAGATTTTTAAAATTGGATGGATGTCATCAAATTTAACATTGACCATCACTCTCTCTATGTAATCCATTCAATTCTACCTTTCTTATAATACACTTATCTATTGTTTTTTTTTTTTACTGTCTCTTGTGTACAACTTCTTCAGTAAGACATTTCTATCAATATATGTCTGTCCTATTCCTCTCCATTGTCTTATGTACAACTGACAACTTTAATTCTTCAAAGATTATGGTATGTCATTAGGTGTTGAGAGACAAAGATAAAAATGGACAAGTTTTTGCCCTTGAGTAGTTTACATTGTACTGGAAGGATCATGACATGGATATGGACAAAGTACATATAGACATGCATGTAAACAAAGACATATACAACACAAAAATTATGGTAAGAGCAAGGAGGAGATCTGTCCTAGACAAGGTCTCTAAGAACATTAGAGAAAGGCAAAGACTTTTAACTTGGGAAATCTGAAGTGGCTACCTGAAAAAGGTGGCACCTGAACTGAGTCAGGTTGGGATGAGGAAGAAGTGGGTTCCAGTTAGGGAGAATGTCTATGGAAAGTCAGAGAACAATTTGGTAGTTTGGGTCAGCAGGAACATGCATACAGTGAAAGCTGACTAATATGCAATGAGTCTGAAAAACTAAATTGGAGTTTCCTTAAATGCTAGGTTAAGGATCTTATATTCTTTATAGAGGCAATGAGTAGAACTTCTTGTGCCTTAAGCAAAGTTGAACTGTTATAAAATTCATATCTTATGTTACTTTGCATGTATTTTGTGTATGTAAACACGTAGTTTATATATTTCACAAAATATGGTTCTAGGGAACATCTATTCATTGGTTCCACTAATCTCCAGTCCATCTGCCACTTAGCTGTCAAATTAATCTTCTAAAATGCAGGCCCCAGTGGCTTACTATCACTTCCAGAATCAAATATAAAATCCTCTGCTTGGCTTATAAAGGTCTTCATAAAGTGGACTTCTTTAATCTTAACAGTCTTTTTATACTTTACAATTCAATGATTTCTTTGCTGTCCCTTACCAGAGATACTCCATCTGCCAATTCTCTGAATCTTCACTTCCCATTCCCCATGACTGGTAATCTCTTTATTCTTATCTCTAATGCCTGATTTCCTTCAAATCCCAGCTAAAATTCCACTTTCTACAGTTTTCTTTAATCTTCATGTCTGCCCTCTAAGACTGCCTCTAATTTTTTTTTTATCCTATGTCTTGTTTGTACATAGCTTTTACCTTCCTTGTGTCCCCATCACTTACCAAAGTGCCTGGAACATAGCAGATGCTTAATAAATGCTTATTGACTGTCCAACTTTCCTGATTCTCCTAGCATATTTGACTACTCTGACTAAGTTTCCTTAGTTAGGTCATCATTCATCTCCTCTTTCCCAAAAGGTATTTGTACCCAACTTTGTATTCCAGGCCCTCTTTTATTTTTTCTAAAAATACACTCTTTTGAAGACCTCAGCTGCTCCCATCAGTTTAATGATCTGTATCAAGGGTGAGGAACGTTTTTTTCTGCCAATGGCCATTTGGATATTTGTGACACAATTCACAAACCATCAAAGTTATCAACTTATAGAACTTGAGCAGTGGGAGGTTCTTGTACCTAGCTTCTAGATAGCTCATCATCATCTGCAATTGCCTTAGCAAATGATTTTATGGACTCTATGCAACCCACAGATCAGAAATTTCCCGTCCCTGATTCTATATGGAGAGGATTCCTACATCTATATAATTCACCCATATCTTTCTCCTGAGCTACATTTATCCAAAAACAACTGTCTACTGGAAACTGGATTTCTATCTGGATATACTGGAATAATCTCAAATTCACAGTGTCCTAAACACACTAGCTCACTTTTTCTCCTCCAAGCTTCCTTTCTTCTGCTGAGAGCACCTTCAAGAATTCAGGATTGTCCTCAATTCTTTCCTTTCTTTACATCCTCAGGCAGTTGTCAATTTTTATCCATTCTACCTTTATGTCATCTGTCACTTATTCTCCATTAACACAGTCATTATCTAGTTCTAGATCTCCTCATCTCTTGTCTGGGCAATTGCAACAGCCTCTAGTTGGTTTATTTGCTTCCCATCTCTTTCCTGACAGGCTGACAAAACAACCTTCCTAAGTCATAGGTCTTGTTACTCATCTTGATTCTTCAGTGGCTCTCTTTTGCCTCTAGGATGAAACAAACATTTCATTAAAGTCCTTCACAGAATAGAGTCAGCCTACCTCTACAGTCTTAGGTATTGAACGTTTCTCCTTCATGTATTCAGGGCGCCAAATTAACCTGTGCAACATTTCATTTCTTGTCACATTGTGTTCTTGTCACGGCTCCTATCCCATGGCTTAAATACTTCCCTCTTCCCCCACCTCTTGGTATCTTTAGTTTTCTTCAAAATTCAATTCAAATGACATCTCCTAAATGAGACCCACTCCTGATTTCCTTCCCTGCTAGTAACTTCCTTCCCTTATCCACCCCTGGCTTCAGACTTTTTACTTGTATGATCACTTAATCTCTGTTTGCCACAGTTTTCTTAATTGTAAAATCACCAACCTTTCTAGTTGTTGTGATAATCAAATAAGATATTTGTAAAATTCTTGAAAACTGTGTCTGGCACATAGTAGGTGCTTAAGAAATGTTTATTTTCTCCCTTCCTTCTTCCCCCACATCCAACAAATTATCTATTTTGTTTTTCATATATTTTGCAAATAGTTGCATGTGCTCATGTAATCTCTCCTAATAAGAATGTAAGCTTCTTTGTTTCATTTGTGACTTTGTATCCCTAGCACTTAGCACAGTGATGGCAAAGTTGGCCTTTGATTCAATTGAATGGCTGAGCAGATGATCTCTATTGGACCCTTCCAGTTATGAAATTTGACAGTTATGATTATATTTCTAGATCAAATGTGAAACTCAAATAGGAAAGGACCACTAAACTATCTTGAAGGTCACATATTGACTTAGAAATCCACAAATTAACATTATCTATGTTCTATTGTATCTTCAATTTGTTAAATATTTTCTAGTAACCCATTAGGTTCTAGCCACAATCAGGACTGCATGCAGGCTGTGTCTGACATTTTTTTTAAGCACAGGGAAACATTTGAAGACAGCTTTTATTCAGTGTAGTAAGTGGGGAAAGTAGCAAGCTAAGAGTCAGGATCACAGAGTTGAGCTCCAAGGACTTCAGCCTAACCCATTCACTTGACAAATGAGGAACCTGAAGTCCAAAGAAGTAGTGACTTTGGCAGAGATCATCCAGGGAATTATTAACAAAGTTGGGATTTGAATCTAGGTTCTCTGACATGAAACCCACCAGTCCTTCTCCACCCAAGATGCCTGAGTACTTGGCTTCGCTTAGTGGCAGTGCCCTATAGCAGAGATGACAAACACAGATCCCATAGTACTCTGGATCGCTGCCTGAATTAAATTAAAATATAGTTCCCATCAGATTTTGGTGTATTGATGTATTTTTTAAAAAAAGAAATATATAAACATGCCAGGATTTTATGTGGGGTTTAACGGCCCCCAATCTATTGAGTGTGATCCCAATGACATACAATAAAAATCTCACAGGCATTAAAACCAGACCTATCTTTAACCAGCCTTGCCAATGACTAGCTATAGGACTCACTCTATGTCACTTAGCCTATCTAATTCTCAGTTTCCCCTAATATAAAAATGAGGATAATAATATTTGCAGGATTCTGCCTTAGAGAGTTATTTTGAGGATGGAAGGAGATAATGTATGTAAAGAGCTATGGAAATGTCAGCTATTTTTAACTCCATAACCTTAAGCTGGTAGCTTAAGATCTTTAGGTCTCTTCTGTAAAATGTAAAGCTTTGACTAGATAGTTTCTAAAGTTCTTTACAGATCTTATATATTATAATTTATATCACAATTTCCTTCGAAATATCCCCGTTTCTCCAATGCCTCTTACATGATGGAGTTTCCAGATGCTCTTACCACCCTATTTTCTTTCCTCCCGATGTAATCAATTTTTCATTACTACTTCCTGTTGTTGTTCAGTCATTTTCGTCGTGTTTAACTCTTCGTGACCCCAGTGAGGTTTTCTTGGCAAAGATACTGGAGTGGTTTGCCATTTCCTTCTCCAATTCATTTATATATATATATACATTTTTATAGAAAACTGAGGCAAACAGGCAAAAGGGTCCCATAGCTAATAAGTGTCTGAAGTTAAATTTGAACTCATATTTTCCTGAGTAGTCCACCACACCACTTAGCTATGATTAATTTGTTGTGTGTCTTTACTCCATCATCAAAAGTTGCTTCCTCCCTGTGCCTAACCTTAGATAGATAATTTCCTGACTTTCTATGGTTCAAACAATTCATAAGTTTACGTGCAACCTTCTGGCCTCTCTAACCTTAGCAAAGCTAGTCCTTAAAGGATAGACATAGAGACCTTTGTGGGCTCATCCTTGCAACCTTTCCAGCTTGGTAAGCGCTGCAAGAGTTTGTCCTTTTTCTGCATAGTCTTCAAACTCTCATGGTCATATCCATGCCATGATGAAGTGCTGAAGGCTGGCTTTTTTCTTCTGAAAATGAAGTCCCCAAACTGAACACAATACTCAAAATGGGGTCTGACTGGTGGGACCCTAACATATATCATGACCTAAATACTATTCTTACGATTAATGCAACTTAAGATCAAGTTAGTTTCCTCTTCTCCACTTTCAGCCCTAGCACTTTAATCAATAATATGTTGGCTCAGAAAAAAAAAGTCTTTGTCTATTAAAGACCATTTGGGGGGCACTGGAAAATACATCTGCCTGCTTTTTGGCAGGAGCCTGACAAGTATAGAACAGGGAGGACAAGACTTGGCTGCAGTCTGGGGTTTGGTTGTTCCTTACTGGGTATATCCCCATGAATCAGCGAGACACTGACCTGTTTCTTTCAGGCTACACACTAGTCTCTACCAAGCTGGGGAAAATAGTTCTGAGCCTAAAATTTCACCTTGATTTCTTACTTAAAATGCTAAATGACCAGAGCCATAGGATCTCAGATTGAATGAGATCTGAGATCTAACCTCCCTTCATTCCTTCTTGACTTCTCTGTGGCATATGATGCTAAACCATCTGCTCCTTCTTGATGTCCCTTCTTCCCATGGCTTCTGTGATATTGATTGCTATGACTTAGTTCTCCTCACTCTCTCATTAAACCTTTTCTGTCTACCTTGCTAATTCCTTGTTTTCCTTTCTCTCCTTTACATGTGGAGATTTGTCCTTAGTCCTCTTTTCTTCTCTCCATTTTCTCCCTCAGGAATTATATATCCCATGGCTTTAATGATTACAGGATTAGGATCTGGACTTGTGATTTCACCAGTATAGCAAAATCCCTGGTGAAGAACCTCTCTGTACCAATTCAACTTGGCTTTTTCTAATTTTACAAAGTTGCCTTGAGCAGTGAGAAGTTTAATGACTTCCCCAGTCTTCTTGTACTGCCAGGTGCACAGCCCATCCTGAGAACCTAACAAGAGCAGCCAGTGTGCACAGCTTTTCCTGACTCTCTGGTCACCCTTCTCCCACAATAGCTGGATGTTGGCACTGACATCCCATCCTCTACCAGAGTCCTAACTATTCTGGCTCACGCTTCTCTCTCCAAAGATGGTAAGCCAGGCACCTCAATCTCAACCCCCTTGTGCTTGGACTTGGCTACCCATACTGATTAAATGAACTGGGAATCACCAGTTCTTAACTACATTCTTTCCTGTAAGATGGAATACAATTTGCCCTTACCATCTGCTTTGTCACTTTGCCATTTAGTCTCCCAGATATTATCATCTGACTTAACAGTGCCCCAAGAACCCTTGGACCTTATCATCTGCCTGTAGTTAGGACCCACAAGTTCTTCCATTTGCTCTTCAGTGGAACCCTCTTCTGTATGAAGTCTTCCCCAACTAGATGGTAATCGAGAACTATTTGACTTTTCTATTTATATTTCCAGTACTTAACACAATGCTTGATGAACCTTAAGTACTTATATATTTTTTCATTCATTTATTCGAATATTCATTTCATTGCTTTGCCTGAAATAGATATCCTTTCCATCCAGATTTTAATGTCTTTTCCTTCCTTCAAAAATCACCTTAGATGCTGTGCTCTTCATGACCTTTCCTCTCCCATAAATGAAAATGACTTCTTTTTCCTCAACTTTCTGATAGCATATTGCTTACATTTTGCATAGTTACTAGTGTGCATGGAGTTCCCTCTATTAAACTGTAAGCTCCTTGAGGGTAAAGTCTATGTCTTAGATATCTTCACATCCTCAAAACTTAGCATAAAGTTTGTTAAATGGATAAATGAATGAATCACAGAATCAAAATTCTCTCTAATATCATAGGTGGGGGAGCTAGAGTTAATCTAATAGAAGTTTATTCTATAAAGTGGTCATCCCATTTCCACTTAGAGACTTCTGGCAAGAAAGAACTCACTACTTTCAACTATTCCACTTTGAGGCACCTCTAATTATTAGGAAGTTTTTCTTTACCTTGAGTTAAAATTCTCATCTCTGTAACTTCCAGCCACCACTTCTAGCTTTATCTTCTGGGGCTGAGCAGAACAAGCCTAATTCTTCTGTCTCATGCCATCCTTCAAATATTTGAAGAGTTCTCTCATCCCCCACTCCCAGTCCCCCAGCCTCCAACATCTTAAGTATCTCTATCCTCGACTATCCCTAGTTCTTTTAAACAATTCTCATATGTGATTCCTAATCCTGCCATCGCCCTGGCTATCTCCTGGTCAAACTAGATGCTCTTCAGTTTACCATTAGCCTTATTAAAATTAGAACTGAATGAACACAGTCCTCCAGAAGAGATCTGTTCAAGGCAAGATTATCTGGATCATAACTGCCCTCCTTCAGGACATTATGGAATTAATGGAACTGATGAGCACATTGAAAGATTATTCATATTTTTTGAAGGGATGAGGTCTGTCTGGGTAGGAGTGGAGAGAGAGCTTTGCAGTCAATTTGTGGTAGTCAGCCCATTCTTCCTCCCTTTCTGCAATCTCTTTACCACTACCCCCCCATTCTTTTAACCTCTCCCTATTACTCAGTTGCTTCTTTGGTTTGGCCCTGTTTCTGCCAGCACTTGTGGTGACACTAGTTCCAGTTGCTAGCAGATTATCTTTGTCAGACACTCAGATTCCTGACTGCCCTGGGGCCAGAAGCTTTGTCTAAACTGAGCATGTGGTCACAGTGGACATTCTTCAGCTACCCTCCCAGGCTTCCAGAGATGCTTCTTCTTCCTTGTCTCTTGTTTTCTTTCTCAAGATGGAGAAAGACGTTGCTTTCTTTACTCTTTTTAAACAATTCCAGCTTCTAAGAGTCTTGTTCACCATTATTTGGCCATTATGTTCACACATCATTTAACTTTGAGATCATTTTTCCTTATATTCTCCTAATAGGCCAGTTTGTGTTTGCCTAGACTGAAGGATTGGAACCTCTCCCTATATGCTTGTTTGTGCCTTGCTCTACAAGCCTTCCTGACCATACTCCCAACTCCCAATCTCTTTCCCAGGTCTTGAGCACAAATTTGCAGAATAGAGATGTTGTGGTATGATAGGACACTTCCAGGAAGGAAGTCCAGGAAGGACTATATGCCCTAGGGCAGAAGTACCACATATAGTCAGAGGATCAAATGTGGGCCACAAAAATCGCAAATACAGCCTGAACCACATTAAAATATATTTAAGAAATGTTTAACAAAATAAATAAAAATACAGTGAAACATAGATAATAATACATTTTAAAACTAAGTCAATATTTGGCTCATAGGGCTCCTTATGTACAGATTAAGGAACCCCATTTCTACTTAAATTTGTCTCTACTTAGTACTGTAATAGCAAGGGGTCATGTAAGGGGAAAGGAACCAGGCAATCTGGATACCAATTTCAATTTGCATTTGACTGCTGCAGCCTGGAAAGATCATCTGCAATGAAGAACTACTCAGTCACAGAGGAAGAGAATGTGATAGGGAAACAGCTATTATTAGGACCAATTAAGTTAAGCCCTCAAACATCCCTTTCTCAATGACTTTTAGGACAAGAGTGCACCGGCTCCTTTCTGGTTGGAAGGAAATGGCTTTTTGCCCTCTGAACAACATCTTATTAGAGTTCAATTCTGCCTCTTCTTTCAGTTTCTGACAGAGCTTCCCTCTCTCCCCTAAGTCTGAGCTTAGGGAATAATAATAATAATAATATTAATATAACTTTTATCTTCATAAAGTACTCTTATATTTTATCTCCATACTATCCCTGAGAAGTAGGTAGTATAATATCTCTAATATGCTGCTTTCTAGTACAGGGCAGAATCTTCTATCATTTTCATAAAAATGAGTACAAACTCCTTTAATCCATTCACTGTATCTGGTCACAAACCATGCTTCACATCCCAATCATTGGCTGCATCCATCCATGCATCCATCAGCTCCATTTGTCCATCCATCCATTTTACTCTTCTTTCCGTGTGAAGTTTTGGGTACTCCTATTGCATTCTATCCCCACCCTTTTCCATTTCTTGCTCTAGGAACAGTAACCAAATTGATTCTACCATCACAGTCACCATTTAGGGTTCCAATAACTTTCCCTGTGACTCCCCAGATCCAAATTTCCTTACCTAACCTAACTAAAAGTGTTATTTATCTTTGTTAAAATATAAGTTCCCTGGGGGCAGGGATTGCCTTACTTTTGTGTTTGTACATCTAGAACATCTAGAACAGTGCCTACACATGGTAGGTGCTTAATAAATACTTTTTCATTCATTTATATTCAGTCCAAGCTGTGCTTGAATTACTATGTCATTACAGATACCCTTGGCTGGTCCCAGATATGATTATGACTGATAAGATATCTAGGCGGCTAGACGATAAAATGGGTAGAATGGGCCTGGAGTCAAGAGACGCCTAAGTGCAAATCCAGCCTCAGATATTTATTAGCTGTGTGACCTTGGTCATTTAATCTCTCTTTGTCAGTTTTCTTAACTGTAAAAAGAGACTAATGATAGCATCTACCTCGTAGGGCTATTGTTAGGATCAAATTAAACAATAATTGTAAAGTGTTTAGCACATTGCTTGGTAATAGTAGATGCCGTATAAATGGGAGCTACCATTATTATTAAGAACACAAAACCACATTACACTAAAATTTTCCCCATCCTCATTCTCCAGCCACTTAGAAAAAACAATATTTCTTGGATTACTGACCAGATATAGCTGCACTGTGTCCTGAAGGCTCACTGGGTCAGCTACTTGCTTCAGAGATAATCCATTTCTTTCCCAAAAGACTTGTAGTCATTTTTAGAGACACTGCCCATAAGAGTCACTCTTCCTTCTCTTTAAATATCTCCTTAAAATGCCACCTTCACACCCCAGAATGATGGCACATTTATTTGTGATATGTAGGGATGTTTCAAAGCTTTAATGAGATAATGAAGATAAAATACTTTCCAAACTTTGAAGCACTATAAAAATGCTGCTTGTTGTTGTTTTTGTTAACTTAGTCACTGGGCTCCCAAGCTGATAATGATTTCATTGCCAGAGCCTTCTACTGTCTAGAAATAAGGCTGTACACCAGCTGGGCTTCTCAGCAGTAAGTCCAGGGGTCGGGACAGGACACCAGAGCAAGTTCCTATCTCTGATTTCTCGTCACTCCTCAATGAAAAGAAGACTAACAAAAACATCAATGACCACCATTGTGTCTTCTTATGGGCTAAGGGTTTCATTTCCTATCTTTCAGATCATTGAAACAGAGACTTTTCTCCTCTTCTCACCTCCACCAGCCTCTCCTCTATTCCGTTTTCACCCCCAGCCTCCAACTTCAGAGAGAAGAAGGAAAAAGAGAAGGGGGGGAGAGAGAGAGAGAAAAGAGAGAGACAGAGAGACAGAAACAGAAAGAGAGACACAGACACAGACAGACATAGACAGAGAATTAATGAAAATTCTAATGTCTTTTTCTGGTTATGAAGGGCACCAATCAGCAAGCCAGGAAAAGAACCTTTCAGGAACAAGTTGGCTTGTGAAATCCTCTCCTTTGTGAGAGGGAGAGTCAAAGAGGGAATCAACTTGTAGTGGGAGTTAGCTCTCAGTGAGCGAAAGGGACACAATTAGTCATATTCTCCCAACAAGGGTGAGACAGCTGTTCCTAAAATAGTCCTGCCCCTTCACCCTGGGAATCTTCCAATGCTAATTGAGAACTTAGTCCTGCATCTGAACTCCAGCCTGTTGTTCCAGATGTCAGTGTAAATTGTATCGAGATGAGATAATTCAGCTCTTCTGTCATATCTCTCCACCACCCTCACCAAAGGCCCTGCCATGTGTGAAGTTTTTGAAATAGACACTTCAATAAGAAGCATTAATCTACCCAACAGAATAGAATATGTTGGCTCAAAGCAAGTTTTTTTTTTACTCTTCTTCCTTCCTGTAGATACATTCTCCATAGTTTATGAAATTCAATTCAACAAGATTTTTTAAAGTACCTATTATGTGCCAAGCACTACAAAAAATAAAATAATCCCTCTCTCCAAAGAGTTTTACATTGTATGTGAAGGAAATGTGCCCATATAAGTAAACGATCTATTTATCTATCTATCTATCTATACCTTGCAATTTCCAGGAAGAGAGCATCAGTCTAATGAGATGGGCTGTTGTCAACAACAGAAAGTGGGTTTCAGAGCACACATTGAAATGATAATAATAGTTACTATTGTAACTTTGTTACAAAGTGCTTTAAGGTTTGTTAAATGATATATAAATATGTGAACATACATATACATGCTGCACATACATAGATACACTATACATAATAATAATAATAATGATAGCTAGCATTTATATAGCTCTTGATACACACACACACACACACACACACACACACACACACCCCAGTCATGGTGTTAAGTGCTCCAAAATTATTATCTCATTTGATTGTTATCACAACATTTTTGGGGTAACTGCTATTATTATCCCCATTATATATATGGGGAAATTGAGGAAGTTAGTTGATTTGTCCATGATCACAGAGTTAGTATGTATCTCCAAATTTGAATTTAGGTCTTCCTAACTCCAGGATTAACACTCTATCCACTAATCTTCACAAATATTCTGTGTCATGATTACCCCCATTTTATAGGTTAGGAAATTGAGGCTAAGAAGAATTAAATAATTTTCCCAGAATCACAATACCTGAAGTAGAAAGAACGAGTGAAATAGGCATATAGGAAGAATGGAATTAACATGGATAAATATAAGGATGAAGAGTAATCAGAGGAGGGAGTATTTGCCTCTATATTTATTCTATTCTATAATAGAATCACAAATATCTTGAGTAGAGCCATAGAGTAATAATGATAATAATAATGACTACAGTTTGTATAGCTCTCAAAGGTTTGCAAAGTGCTTTTTGTATGTTACCTGCTTTTGTCCTCCCAACAACCCTGCAAGGTAAAGGCTATTATTAATCCCAATTAAAAGATGAAAGAACCGAGGCTGAGAGAGATTGAGAAACTTGCTCAGAGTCACACAACTAGTAGATTGTCATCTTTTCCATAGTGGTAAAGGTAACATTGATTTTATTGTTATCTCTGAGAAAGATGTAAAAAGTGGCGGAATGGTTAAGGTAAGAGTTGATGAAATCTTGAAACCTCACTGATTATTGAGGGTGAGGCCATATGTGACGTCTGATCCATTATAAGACACGTTCCAATCTCTCTCTCTCTCTCTCTCTCTCTCTCTCTCTCTCTCTCTCTCTCTCTCTCTCTCTCACCTCTCTCTCTCTTCTTCTCTCTCTCTTCTCATCTTCTCTCTCTCTCTCTCTCTCTCTCTTTCTCTCTCTCTCTCTCTCTCTCTCTCTCTCTCTCTCTCTCTCTTTCTCTCTCTCTCTCTCTCTCTCTCTCTCTCTCTCTCTCTCTCTCTGTCTCTCTCCTCTTTCTCTCTCTCTCTCTCTCTCTCTCTCTCTCTCTCTCTCTCTCTCTCTCTCTCTCTCTCTTTCTCTCTCTCTCTCTCTCTCTCTCTCTCTCTCTCTCTCTCTCTCTCTTTCTCTCTCTCTCTCTCTCTCTCTCTCTCTCTCTCTCTCTCTCTCTCTCTCTCTCTCAGTGAGTGTGTGTGTGTGTGTGTGTGTGTATAAAAGTAGGGTGTGCAAAAAGGTGGTGTATGTATGGGTTGTTTGTTGTTTATTTTTAAATTACTGGACGATGGCTGGTATGGAGCAGGATAGGATATGGTTCAGATATCTAATCTCTGGTCCTATCTAATTTCTTCACATCAGTGAAAACTTGAGGGCCAGGCTGGTTATAGAGGCATGAGATCTGTTTGAAAAACTCTCGTCCATGTCACTTTTGCCAGGATTCATTCAGTGCCCTGCAAAAATTGACTAAGGGATGAGTTAAAGGAGCTAGTACTGTTTGAAGAAAAGATTCAAGGGAAACATGATAAACATCTTCAAGTACGTGATAAGCTGACCCATGGAAAAAGGAATAAGCTTTTTTTTAAACCCAGAAAGCAGAATGAGAAATAACAGTTGAAAATTGTAAAAATGTAAAAAATGTGATGAAAATTATATTAATGTATGTGATGAAATTATTAAATGTGATGAAAAAACTCTAATAAATGGAGCCATCTGAAAATTGAGTGGACTGTTTTCCCTAATTGAACAAGAGCTGCATGACCACCTGTTGCTTGTATTAAAGAAGAATTTTTGTGCATTTATGGAACCTCTGAGGTCCCTTCCAATTCTGGAGCTTTCTAATCCCATTAAACCTTTAGAATTTCCTTTAAAAGGACTTTTCCAGAGTCCCTTCATTTTTAAAAATTCCATCCCTTCTTAATTATTGCCAGGTTCTGGTTAGGCTTTTGGAAAAGGTCAGTCTGGGTTGTTATCTACTAAGTTATCAGGATTTGACTGTGTATACTGTTTGGTGCTGAGTGAGATGAATTCATGCCTGCCACACTCTAGGAAGTTCACAGTCTTATAGAGAAAATAGATTTCCTTCCCTTAGGGAATTCCCAATTGGTCTTAATTTATTTCTAATGGTTTCCTTCACGTAGTACTTCAAGGCAGGAATCAAGATAAATCAGATTGGCCATGAAATGTGGAAATTTCACAACCGTTCCAAATGAATACTATGAATTCATTTTATTCAACTTCAAGTGGGCTCTCAATGTTGTAAAGCAGTCTTTTTATTTCTTCCAAATTAATCCTTATTTCATCTTTCCCATCTCCTCACTCTACCCCCAATTTCTTCCATATTTTCATTTTACTATAGAGAACATCACTATCCTCTCAGTCACCCCCATTCATATTATTATTGCCATCATCAGTTCTCCATTCATGCTCAGTTCATATATTCAGTCTATTGCCAATTCTTGTTTCTGCCTTCCAGCATCTCCTGCATACATCTTCTCTATGCTCACACAGGTGTCATTGTCATTATCTCATGCCTGGATTTCTGTAATATCCTGCTGGTTAGCCTCTTTGTCAGAAGTTTCTCTTCACTCCAATCCATTCCCATTCCAGTCCATTCCCAAACCATTCCTCACTTTTTTAATACTATTTAAAATCATCCTCAATCCATTCAATTACCATTCCAACTCATCCTCAACTTAATCCATCCCCAATCCAAACCATTCCTACTTCTATCCATCCCCAATCCAATCTATCCCCACTTTAGCTCATCTCCAATCAAAACCATTCCTAATCCAATTCATGCCCACTCCAATCTGTTTCCAATCCAATCCATCCAACAGGTTCTCAATGGAGTGGATAGTACAAGAATGGGTTCAAAAAAAGTTTATTCCTTTTCCCATGGGAAAGCTTTTTTCACATACTTGAAGATGCTTATGTTTCCCTTGAATCTTTTCTTCTAACTACTAATTTCTTTAACTCATTCTATCACTTAAATTTAATCGGTAAGTCAAGTGGCCACTAGAAGGCTTGGAACACAGTAGGTGCTTAATAAATACTTGTTGAATTGCCAGAGTCATGTATCTACTTCAAGAAAGAAAGAAGGTAAACTAATTTCTACTATACCACTTGCTTCTCTTAAGAGAATAAATAATGAAGCAGTCCTGGGGGAGACTCACTGTGGCTTCAGCCCTAGAATTCATCTACTTTCACACTTTGCCTAAGTATTAAGTGGAAAAAGAATCACTTGTAAAAATCAGGGAAGGGGAGAAAGACTTGCCAGATCAACTTGGGAGGCATGAGTGTTTTGTGCTTTTGTCCCTTGGTGACTTTAGGGCAAAGGAGGACTGGCCACATGATTCTGTGGCCTGGGATCTGGACTTAGCCATATAGAGTGACTTTTAAGGTAATTGTGACTAGTGATACCTCTGAGTTACTTCAATAGGGGCCTTATTCTTAGAGTTAGAACTAGGGGCGGGCCATTAGGGGGTTTATTCCAGAGCACTAAAATTGAGTTCAGTCTATAGGGGAAGTCCACCAATATAGAAATAATTGCATTTAGGTTCATGGAGTAGCAATTGGAAGGAATTTCAGAGATGATCAAGTCTACCCCCATCATTTTACCAATGAGTAAAATGAAGCTCAGAAAGGTTAATTGTGGTAAAGGTTAATTTGTAAATGGCAGAGCATTCCATTGTACCAGTTAGCAAGAAATATTTAGTTAAAATAGGGAATTAGCAGATATCTTACCACAGAGTGATCTACCTTACCTCCCCTATGTCCAAGAGGTTGTATCTCTCCAGCAGCAGGGTCTCTATGCCCCTCACCTTCACCCCAAGGTGATGCCCTTTCCCCTATTACATTTGTCTTGTAAAGCTGATCTGAGGTAGTTTTCTTAGTAGCTGCCTCAGATTAAAACTGTTAGTTATGTTTCTACTTATCTCTCAGTTCCACTCAAAAATGGCAATTTTTTATCTCTACCTTCTTTGAGGAAAGGCACCCTGACATAGTAGCTAGAAAGCCAGGAAAGTCTGCGTTCAAGTCCTAGCTCTGATACATCTTGTCTATGTGATTCTGGTCAAGTTACTCAACCTGTCAATAGTCTATAAACAACTCGTTAGCAATATCCATTGCAGAGAAAGTGCTGACATGCACGTGTAGAGGAAGCTTTCTTATATCGATAAAATCAACGGTTCTGTCTTTAACCCTATTCCTGTTTTTATGGATTGAGTCCTCTAAAGACTTTATTCTCATCGTGGCTTCTCTCTGAGGAAAATATCTTATGCTTTTTGCTTTTATTGAGTTTTTTCCTCTCTTTTCTTTTTCTTCCTTTCTTCTTTTTTCTCACTTTTGTCTCCCTCCTTTCCTCTCTCCCTTCCTTCCTCCTCCCTCTCACTCTCCCCCCCCCCTTTTTCCTCTCTCTCTCTCCTTCCCTGCTCACACAGAAACCAGTCAGTTCCATTGTGTTCAAGCTACACCACAGTCAGCATTCATTAGAGCTTTTATCAGGTGCTTCAGGTTTACCACAAAAGATATTCTTGCCTAGCTCGGAGGTTTGCAGTTGAGTGTTACAGACTGCCCAGAGGGATACAGAACAGGAAGATTTTAAGCTCCTTTCTATCAGGCATTCCTTGCCTGCAGGCATATTTGGGGTTAGTGACCTCATCTTGCTGCCTATTATGTCCTGTACACATATAGATTTTGCTGAATATTGGACTATTAATTACATCAAACTGAACTGGACTGAATAGGACTTGTGTGTGTGTGGGGGGGTGTGGGTGTCCTGTCTCCCTGATTATATTTCAGATTCCCTGAAGACTTTGTCTTCTCCTGTACTTACTCCCCATGCTTCCTGGGATAGGGACTATGTAAAGGATAGATACTCAATAAATACTGGCTGGCAAAGAAATGGAGATCTGAGGATAGGCAGATAGGACAGAGTGATAAGATGGGACGGGAAGCCGGAGGGACTTTCCTACCCTTTTTAACTTCTGTTGGAATGAGAGAACAAAAAGATGATGGATGACTTAAAAGGAGGGAGACATTCCCCAGCAGCCTCCAATTGCTAGCAGATGGCTCAGTCCTGTCCCATCTCTAGGTGCTCTGGGAGATAGAAACAAAATTGTAAGGCATGGTCCATGCCCTCAAGAATTTCACAGTCCTATTAGGAGAGGATATTAATGCATACCAGGTAGTCAGAGAATAAAGATAAAGCAATGGTGGTAGAGTGGAAAGAATGCTAGCTCTGAAGTCAGACAACCTGGTTCTAAATCTCACCTTACAATCACCTTAGGCAAGGTGTTCAGCATCTCTGAGCCTCAGTTTCTCTAACTGTAAAAGTTAGGATTGGAATAGGTGTCCTTTAAGAGCTTTTCTAGTTCTATGATCAGATAAATATGGAATTTGTTATTAGATGGAATATTGAGTACTACAAATATAATAAGAATCCTGAGGACTGATATGAGTTGTAAAATAGTAAATGATTAATAAAATGCTTATTGATTGATTAAAATAGATAGGCTTCATGGAGGAAATAGGGCTTGAGCAGACCCATGGAGAACTTTTACTCAATTTCCCTTTTTGGGATGGGCTTCAGAGGTAAACCAAGTCCTGGGAAATCTTGCCTTGGAACTTTACTGTGTAGGTATGTACTTTAGTTTGCTATTGGGGAAGTCGTATCTATATGCTCCTATCTCTGAGCCTGGGATCTTTCTTTGTTGATAGACCTACAGATGACTCCTTCCAGAGGCACTGGACCAAATCCATCAGTGGATTTTATTGACATCCACTCAACTGGCTTCCCCAAGCCTGCATCATCACAAACTTTCCATCTTGGCTCCCATGCCAAACCCCTCTCCTATTCCCTATAACCTGTAGTCCTGAGTCTTATTTGATGAAATAGAGAACACAGCAACAGTCTTCCCTCACCTTTCACAAGTTCCTAGTTTCTGATTCTTGCTTGAGAGTTGTCCTTTGATAATTTTTTTTTCTATCTTTTGCTTTCTATTTCTTTCTTTTTCTGCAGCCTTCAGTGCCCCCAGTTCCAAACTACAGGGTATCCATGACAATCCCAGAATGGCTTCATGCGATCCAGAATTACATGAAGACTCTACAGTATCCTTATGATGTTGGACCCAGAGCTTCCTGAATAAGGGGATAAGAGAAGTGGGTGAAAGGTTATCTGATCATTCAAGAAGGGCTTCATGGAAACTGGTGAAGTTAGCCAAGAAAGTCTCAGGGATCCTTTCATTGGATCCACTGAAACTTAAAGAGAATATAATTGAAACTAAGTATTATTCATGATTTTCTTCATCTCCCCTTTTCTCAACTTCTGCTTTTTTTTCTAGGTCTGCCAATAGTCCCTAGGATTTATTATTTAGCTCTTTCTTTGGCCTTCAGAATTATAGAAGGGATTAACCTGACTTCTGCTTTAAGATATGGATAACGCTGAATAAAGGTGTAATGCCAGAGAAACTGATCAAGATAGAGATTAGAGAACAATTTAATTATTTAATGGAGAGATTTACTGGGACCAAATGGATCCATGGTTTGGTCCCAGGGCTGAATGAGACTATCCTTTCAAAGAATCCAGCCCTGAATGTCCAATAACAAGATTCTTTTATAGGATAACAAGGACAATGACATGATGAGGGAGGTACCTGGATGGGGGGAGGAATCTAGGATGAGGATGACATAATGGAGGCAGGCATAATGGAGGGAGGTACTGGAGAGGCTCCAGATACTCTAATGATGTCTAAAATGGTTAAGACCTTTATCCTATCAAACATTAAGAGGGAATAAGTATAGCCTAAGATCTAAGATATAAGACCTTTATCCTAACTTTAAGAGAGAATGATTATAATCTGAGGCAGAGTAACTGAACTGGACAATTAGGGAAACTAGGTCAGGACATTAAAAGAGAATTGTGGCACAACAAAGGGAACTGGAGTTCTATAGTTTGAGGGTCTTCTGGATTGGGGAAAAATTAGCCCAGAATGGCAGATGTTTAGTATCAGATATAAATTCTAGTTACCTCTGTCCTTCAGATTCCTACATTAGGAAGTTGACATATAATCTGTCTCTTGGAGAGATGTAGTCAGATAAGATCTAGATGAATTCAGAACTAATCATGTGCAAAGAATGGTAATTCAAGGAACAGTGTCAACCTAGGGATGGTCTCTAATAGAGTGCTCTAATGCTCTTTCCTTGGCCCTGTTCTTTTCATTTCATTGGTGATTTGGATATTGGCTTAGGTGATGTGCTTGTGAAGTTTAGAGATGACAAAATGTTTGGACTGGTGGCTAATGTGTCAGATAACAGAAATGGGAACCAAAAAGATCTCAACAGACTGGAACAGTGGGCCATATTTAATTAGGTGAAATTTGTAACTTAGTACTTGAAAAAGAATTAGGTGATCCAGTGGTTAGAGCACTGGTCCTATGTTCAGGAACACCTAAGTTCAAATCCAGATTCAGCCAATTGCAACTTCATCTCTTTCTCAATTTCCTTATCTGTAAAATAGTATAATAATAACACCTATCTAATAATAGTGCCTACCTCTCTGGGTCATTGTAAGATCAAATGAGACAATATTTGTAGGAAGCTTTGCAAATCCTAAAGTTCTTATATAAATGTGACCTCCTACTATTATCCCTGTTGGTAGTCTAGATTTTTTTTAACATCTGTATAGGCAGTTTTTTTAGCTACTGTGGCCAAAATATAACTATAACCTGCTGGTCAAACTTCTGATTAAATTAAAAGTTTAACTGACCTATGATATTATCTATACAGACTCTAATCAGGTCTGTACTCAAAATTTTATCAGTTTGATGCTCTTGTTCTGTCTTTCAGTCCAGTCCAACTTATTGTGACCCTCATATAGGTTTTTTTTTGGCAAAGATACTGGCATGGGTCGCCATTTGCTTCTCTAGTGGATTAAGGTAAACAGATTAAATGATTTCCAGAGTTCCACAGTTGGTAAGTGTCTGAGACTGGATTTGAACTCAGGAAGTTGAATCATTCTGATTCCAGTCCTGGCACTATCCACTGTACTACCTCGCTCACTGAACTTTATCCTTGTCAGATTGTGTATGGAATATTATGTCAACATTGTGCCACATTTTTGGAGCGTGTCCAGAGAAAGGACATGATCATAAGAAGACCTGAAATTTTCTTTAGAAAGATTAATTGAAAGAATTTGGCTTTGGGAAGAGCAGGCATATAACAACACAAAATATTTGTCTTCAGTTATTTGAAGGGCTCTTCTATGGAAAAAGGACTACTTATTTTAATTGGATCTAGAGGAGAAATAGAACTAATGAATGGGAATCAGTGAGAGGCAGATGTTACCTCGGTATCAGGAAGAGCTTTCTAACAATTAAAAATGTCCAGAAATGGAACAGGCTGTCTCATGAATCAGTATTTTTCATTGCTAGATCCACAATAACAATACACAATAACTGTAGAGAAGACTCTACAGTATCCTTATAAACATGGACTGGGAGCCTGCTGAGTAAGGGGATAAGCACCTCTTAGTTCTTTCTGCAAACACTAAAACCAATAAATTACAATTGGCTAATCTGCATTAAGGGAGAAATTTCCATGCTAGCACCTCCCCAGAGGGGAAGGGAATAATAATACTTAAATTATCTAGATCACAGGGTTGATGTAAGGATCTAATAAGATGAACACATAATAATGTTCATGAAATGTAATTCTTGGAAAGCAAGGTGCCACATTTGATAGTATTAAGCAGAGCCTTTTTCTGACCTTAAACTGGGAGGGAAGGCTACCCAGATTTTATTCAGGGGTGAGGACTTGGGCTCTAATGGATAATGGGTGACTTTTCCCTAAGCAAAGACTTTTGATGAAAGAAGAAAAGGCACTAAGATGGGAATGTTCCTTGCTTTCTTTATACTTCTTGGAAAGAGATTTTTGGACTGGGATTTTTGCATAATAAAATATCTTTTAATTGCCTTGCAAAGCCTGCTATCGAATAAATCTTCAGTAAAGTGAAGATTTCTTTCATAGTCCAAATCTCTTCAGTTAACTGTTAATCCTTCTAAAAATTTTTATAAATTGAATCTACTTGAAGCTCAGTTCACTTGTAATTTTTATTTTGTGGTTTTGTCTGTGGATCTTTTTATTAAGGAAATTCCCTCCTGTTAAATAAACACCTGTTCTGAAATTTAGGTGTTCCAGAGAGTTGTCTGAGGCAAGGGCCTAGGGTCATGCAGATGGTATATTTAGAATTTATTTTCTTTACCTTAGATAATAAGATCATTTATTTAGCAGTGGAAGGGACTTTAAAGACCATGAAGCTGAAACCTTATATTATATAGAGAATTAAATGTTTTCAGATAGTTTGTTTAGAATTCTTAGCTTTAAGGAAATCTTATCTCATTTAACAGTGCTAAATGACAAAGGACACAATTGAAGAAGGTTATGGTCCCTTTAAGAAACTGTATTTCCTATTGATCTGTAATCCCTTTCAGATTCTCAGCCCCTCCTGGCTGAGGCATATCCTCCCTAGATGAATTGTCTTTCCAGGATACCAAAACCTTTAATTCAATTATAAATCCTGGTCAAAAAGCATTCCTTTGAATTCCAATAGGAGATCAGGCTGTCCCAGCCCCCATTGGGCCTGAGCCAACTTGGGCTGTCCCAGCCCCCACTGGGTCTGATCTGCTCCTGCTTTCCCAACCCCCACCAAAATAAGCTTTCATCAACAAAGTTCTTTTGCAGATGGACTTTGGCAGCTCTCTTTGCTGCCAGGACTTTCTGTCCACTGAGAACTGCATTCTTAGTGCAAAACTCCATTTTCCATAGATCTGCCACTATAGAAGTCAGTCTCTGGTTAAACTGATTTCTATCTAACAATAAACTTTCATTTTGCAACTAATAATCGGGAATAAATGGATTCTTTCACTCCTAAAACCTGTGGTCAATTTAAAGGGGATTCTTAACAACTCTCTCATAGCCACCACCCTCTAGACCATCAGGAATCTAGACCATTCAAACAGCATCACAATGATAATTTGATAATAGTATAGAAATCTCTTTGTATGACAAATGTAGCCAAAGCCCCATCTAAAAGCTCTGCCCCAATTTTTTGTAGCATGTGCTAATGGGGTCCAGTGCTTAACTCAGTATCTGGCACAGTAGGTATTTAACAAGTGATAGTTGATTGACTTGAAGAACATGAATAAGCAGCAACTTAATGGATTCCCCATAACTAACTCCCTCATTGTCTTCAGGAGAATTTCCTACTGTTAAGAACTTCCAGAGAATTTCCTACTATTAAGAACTTCCAGTATTCCAAGCAGGTCCTGGTGCCATTTGTGTAGAAAAACACGAGCTTTCATAAATATGTCTCAGCAAAAAAGAATTGAAAAGGACCTTAGAGGCCACCTCATAGAATTAGATCATTGATTTATAATCAGAAATAAATCTTAGAGATGGTCTAGTCCAACTTTCTCACTTTGCAGGTGAAGAAACTGAAGTCTATAGTGCCTAAAAGGACGTGTCCAATATTATATAGTAGTAAAATATGGGGTTTGACTCAGGTCCCTTGTCTCCGTCTAGGGCTTATTCTAATTAACCAAACTGCCTCTCAATATTTAAACAATCAGGACTATCCTCCACAATGTGCCCTTTGTTTTTGCCCACATTTTCTGGTCTTTAGTTGAAGACTTCCAGTGAGAGAACGCCACTACATTCTATTCCACTCCCTAATAATTGTAATTGTGAGGAAGTTTTTATAGACTTCAATTCTAAATTTGCCTCCTAACAATTTCTACTTTGGGTTTTTTTTAAAAGAAAAAGTTTTTAGAAAGGTTTGTCTTTTAGGACCATTTTGTAATGAGGTGAATCCTTTCCCCCCACAATAGTTCTTCAAAACTTGAAAATAACAGTCATATATACCTCTCTCTAAATCTTCTTTTCTCAAACTAAATTTCCCTAATTCCTTTAAGAGTCCTTGTTATGGTGTGATATTGAGGTTTTTCTCTATCCTGAGAGTCTTCCTCTGGATTCTCTCAATCTCAGAAAGACCATTCCTAAATATGATGCCCAGGACTGAACACAGTCAGATGTAGTCTAACCAACATAGGGTAGTTGTAATTAATGTTTTCTCGGTGGGATCACATCTTGTTCTTGACTTTTTTGGCAGAAAGGAAAAACACAAATGATTTCTTATGTTTATTGAGAGAGAAAGAAGAGGGTCCAGTCTCAATAAGCTCACAGCCAGGAACATTTGCTTTCTTCAGAATAATATAGCTTATTTCTGCCAGTCTTTCACTGCCTAGGGTAACCAAGGTAACTGGCCAATTAGTCAACAAGCATTTACTAAGTGTTAAATGCTGTGCTAAGTGCTGGGGATACAAAGAAAGACCAAAAGAATGGTGCTCCCAAAAGGTTCGGGCATTTTCTTAGATTTGGAATTAGTGCCAAGTGTGAAGCTAGTGGCAGCACTAACTCAGCACAGTTCAAGTATGGTGTTCTGGGAGTTGTCCTAACTCTGCAGCACTAAATCCTGACATGACTTTGCAATCATGTAGGATCTCCAAGTCAGGACTACTGGAAGCCACTGGACAACCCTAAAGAACATCAACTCCCCTCTCCCAGTTTACCTTATTCTCTTGTAATGGTAGAATGAATAGTCTTCCTTGTTGAAATGAAAGATCCTTTTTTTTTCTTTGGGATGTTGGAATTTGGGGGGTTTGCTGTTATTTTGCCTTTATTGATTCCACACAGATACAATCACACAGGGACACAGTTCTTTGAAATTCGAAAAATGAGACCACTGAGTGGGTAAGTGCTGTCTCCAACCTCTGGGTATCCCTCTTTTTTCTTTCTCTAAAGCAGTCAAACAGTCTTCATTGTACTCAACTCCCCTACTCAACCATGCTGATATCTGCCAGGCTGTAAGGTAGGCACCTCAGAGTGTGGGTAACTATCTGGGACTGAATTTCCTCTGTTTTAAAATGAGGGGTTTGGGTGAGATGGTCTCTAAGGTCCCTTCCAACTCAGAGACTTCATGTGTTCATGATCACAGTCCAAGAATGAAGCAGTGGTGGGCTACTCTGGAGGCTTTTAAAGAATATTCATGGATTTATCTGGAGCTTTCCATTGCTCCTTTGCAAGCCCTTGAGAAAACTTACTAACCTATAGCATGTATAAGAGGGATAAAATCTAGGAGCACTAAATACAAGAGCTAAGGGTACATACAGATTCAGAAATATCCAGGCACACTCCTGTGAAGTTAAGTATTTAATTCAGAAACAACTTTCTTTGTCCCTTTGTATACAGCCCTCTTTCTAGGGCAGGACTCCCCACTCAGAACATGTGTCTGGCTAAAGCAATGAATATTGCAATCCCTTTGTGGTTCTTTTCACTACAGGTTGATGGAAACAGCAAAAGAAATGACTCGAGAATCTTTACCTATCAAATGTCTTGAAGCTGTAATCCTGGGCATGTATCCTTTCATTTGTATATCTATTAAAAAAAAAAATCAAGAAAAAGCAACTCCAAAGATGCTGGCATCAAACATGGTAACAAAAAATAAAATAAAAATAATTTAAATGTATCATGTGCCAATGGGCGTCCTGAATGGTGTAGAACAATCCTTGCAACAGTCATTACAATGTTGTTATTATACTTGCATGGTGGTTCATAGTTAACAAATTCTTTCATAGGCAAAGATGTATCAGTTCATTAGATTCTCAGTGATGCTTTCTCTGCCCCTATCCCTTGGAGATGAGTGTTAAATTTTTCTAATGTTTTTCTTGACTTTAGTATACTGAGCTAAACCAGTCCAAAGGAGTGGTTAGCTCTTTGGACCATTTCCATTAGCATCCTTCATCGTCTAGGCTAGTAACCAATGTAAAGTTATCCCTTCCACATCACAGGGGATAGGGGCACAGTTGTCCCTACCCCCCCATAATTTGGAAAATTCATGTAAAAATTTTTGGCCTTCCCTTCATACCCAAGAAGTCTGAATTATTATGATATTAAAAGATAAAATATGACATTGTACAATACTATACACATATTTTATCTATTTTTTGAGTTTCTCAACATTTTCTGAGTCATTTGCTGGGCTTCATATGTCATCTGCAACTTCCACAAAACTCCCCCCAAATTCCCATTTGAATTCTTATGCTGACCTATGATATACCAAAACTGCAATGGAGAAAGTTACAATGTGGAAGGGATAACTAATTTTCTAGTTATATGGGGTAGCATATATTTGTAGGACATCATTAATGAAAGTCTCATGAAGGAGTGTGGGGCAGAGGGAAGAAGAGGTTATGCTTTCCTTGCCATTGTACTGGAAGCCCTCATAGTACAAGTTGTTGTTTCTTCCTCATCATACTACGAGGCAGAGCCATAACTAGGGAGCAATGAGCAGAACTTTGCCTCAAGGTGCTGAATTTAGAGGGTGACAGTATTTGTAGTACCTCAACAATTCAGAAACAGAGTTTAGCACCTAGTTAGCAAAAGCAATTAGTTAAATTATGAAGCTTCCAAGTGGTTTCTGGGATTCAGTCCCAGGTTTCTGTCTCTAAGGGTGGTGTGCCAGCCCTAACCTGTTGTACCAACTGTCTCAGAAATGGTTTATGATCTTCTCCCCAGATTTCCAGATTTCTTTTTACAGCTTTTAGGATAGTTGCTGTCTCCTCCAAGGCACACTGAGCTCCCAGAGGCACAGACTGAATCCCTCCCTATATTTCAGGATAGGAACTTTTTTTTTTTCGGGAGACAAGTTTCAAGAAGCTTCTAGAGAGTTGGACTATGCTCTTGGGCTAATGAGAAATCATAGGACCATAGATTTAGAGCTAAAAATCTCAAAGGCCATTTTGAAACCTATCCCTTAATTTTACAGTTAAGGAAACTGAGGCACAGAGAGGTTCAATAATCTTGCATAAGGTAACATGGCAAGTAAATGTCTGACAAAAGATTTGAACTTAAGGCTTCCTTATTATAAGTTCAACATTATAATCACTACAAAAGAGCTGCCAAACATGCTGCCCCATATTGTTTGCAACACTCCCGAATGTGGCCTGAACCATATAAAAATTTAATTGGGAAATATTTAACAAAATAAATTAAAAAAACAATAAATGATAGATAACATTACATTTTTTATTGTCATTTAAAAATTTTTATTAAAGCTTTTTTATTTACAGAACATATGCATGGGTAATTTTCCAACATTGACCCTTGCAAAACTTTGTTCCAAATTTTCCCCTTCTTCCCCCCACCTCCTCCCCTAGATGGTAGGTAGTCTAATACATGTTAAATTTATTAAATATATGTTAAACCCAATATAGATATACATATTTATACAGGATAATACTACATTTTAAAAGTAAGTCAATATGCCACCTTATACAGTTTAGTGTTCCCCATTTCCATATGAGTTTAATTGCATACCAATGCTTTACTGCCTCTCTCTATGGTTCTCAATTCTTATGACTCTCCCATGAGCTATGTGCTTGGTTCATGGTGATTAGGACACAAGTTATTCAATTAAGACTCCCCATGGTCTTTCCAGTTACCACTTTTTGCAATCTTCTTGGTTTTCTTGTAATAGAGAATATACTCTGGTCTTGGCTCAGACGAGAGAAGTAATGTAAAGTCAAAACTTCCATCTTTTATGGCAGACATCTGGGGAAGGAATGAAGAGGTATCTCATTGTAGGAGAGGGAGGACAAAAGGCATTGGACTTATAGAATACAAGGAAACTTGAGCCATAGCCTCATCTCTGCAACTTATTAGCAATGTGATCATGGGTGAGTTAGTCAGCCTCTCTAAGCCTTAGTTTCTTCATCTGTAAAATAGGAAAAATTATATTTACCTTCCTTACTTCACAAGAATGTTACAAAGCCTTCTGTAAACTTTAAAGCACTATCACAATATGATATATTGCTAACCTGATATAAAGAACCATGAAGAGGAAAAGGAAAAAAAAATGACCATTATATGGATATGAAGCATTTGGAAATGCCCCAACCTTGGACAAATCAGATGCCAGTTTTTATATAAATCTGCTTCAACTGAGAGAATACTTATTAACCATCTGCTGTGTGCAAAGCATCATGTTAGTCACTAAGGACAATAATATGAAAAATAACACAGTCCTCACTTTCAAGGATCTTATAATAAAATTGAGGAAGGGATAGATTGGCTCTGTGTGTAAATATATTTGAATTTTCTATCAGACAATAGATTTTGAGTTGGAAAGGAACTTAGAAGCCATCTTGTCTGATCTCATTTTATAGATATGAGAATAGAGGCCAAATTTAATAATGTGTCCAAGGTCATACAGGCAAATTGTGTCAGAGCTGGGATCCAAATCCAGATCTTCTGACCCTAAATCCCCTATTGGTTCCATTATTCATTGATATCTCTTGACATGCAGGAGAAAGAACACTGGATGTGAATCTGGGTGTGAGAAGACCTGGCTTCAATTCTTGGCTTGGGTTCTTGCTACCCATGTGACCTTGGGCAGTCATGTCACTTTTTTGGGCCTCAGTTGTAAAATGAGATGGTAAGGCTATATTATCTCTAAAGCTCCTTCCAGCTTTTGGTCCTTTAAGTGGATATATACCCCTATATTTTTGTCTCTTATTGGAAATCTTATTGGAGTCTAAGATCATCATTTCAAATAAAAATTCTTAAATATGATTAGAAAAATTAATATTTGGCAGTAAGATGGGGACAGAATTCATCCTTATTTATTCTGTCTCTATGCAGTCAACTTTGCCAGTTCTAAGTCAAGCTTAGTGATCTAATTTAGCTTAGCATCTTCTCTTCCCTTCCCTTCTACTTCTTTTTTGAATACAGAACTGTTTGCCCTTTTTTCCAGCCCAGAAACATCTCTAATATTTTTCTTTATCCTTTTTCACCAGTCTTCAAATATAGCTCAACAATCATATCCAACAATTCTTTTTTGGGTCTGTGATATAATTCTTCTAGGTTCATAAACCAATTAAGTATTTATTAAATGCTTGTCTTGTGCTAGGTATTGTGTTAGATCCCGGGGCTGCAAAGACAATATGAATTTCTCAAAGAGCTCATCTCCTTTTATGGGAGAAAGGATACCTATTTAAGTAGATGCCAAATAGAAAGTAAATATTAGGTAAATGGTTTGGGGGAGGCACTAGCAATCAAGGGAATCGATAATATTTGAACTGAGCTTTGAAGGAAAGTAGGAATTTAAGTAGGAAGATGTAAGGACAGAAAATAGTTTAGGGATGGGATGGGAGACAGCTAGTACATAGTCCGGGAAATAATTATCAGAATGTCATATATGAGGGACAATCTGACTTGACTATATAGTGTTCAAAGTAATGTATAATAAGCTTGAAAGGAAAGGTGGGGGCAGGTTATAAAGGTTTCAACTCTGTGTTTATAATTTTTGTTCTTTCCTTGCCAATATGAAGATCATTCTAAGAGGAAAAAGAAAACCCAAGCAAAACAAGAGACAGACTCTCTTGCTCCTCTCCCTACCCTCTTAAAAGAAATAAAAAGACAGCTCCCACATGGCTGAAGAAGACAGCAGCCAGGCAGTAGTGATAAGCTTAGGCCTGAGAAGGCAGCAGCAGATGGCTTGGGACCCTACCCTTTTGTGCAGTGGGGACAAGTGCAGCTGCTTAGCACAGCCTCATGCAAGATTAATGGGTGTAAACAATTGGGGGGGATGAGGAAGAACATGAGATCTACTTTATTTACTGAACTTTGTAGCCAACCCTGGATTTCCAGGCTGATGAATCCAGATATAAGTATACTCTGTTTCACACAATAGATGTGTTTCTGATACATTATGCTGAAATTATGTATTTGGTCACTAAAGTCTCTGGAGTTTGTTGGAAATATGATCAACACATTGGGACTTTCAGAAGAGGAACATATACACCTACATACATGCACAGGGTCGAAAAACAATGGATAAGTTGCTCCTAGGTTTCATAAATTTATAACTCAGAAAACATTTAGGCTTCTGACAGCTGTCAGGCTCAAGAGAAATTAACTCTTGGACAAAGACAACAAAGGCTCTGATTACAAGACCCTTCTCTTTTCTCCTTGCCCTTTGGTAAGCCTTCATAGTCTTGTTTCCATTTGGAGATGTCAGGAGCGAAGAAAAGGCTTAAGAATCTGCCTTTGTCTCCTCAGCAGCCTAGTGTTCTTAAAGTAGCTCTAGTATTAACTTTTGCCAGTCACCTTCTAAGCTGTGTTGTATGATTAAAGAGTCATTTAAACTCAGTGTTCTCATCTTTAAGGAGATACCCACCATTATTTCCTAACAGGGGTATGAGGTGGAAAGCACTTTATAAAGCTGAAAGCTCTACCTAGTTGAGTTGTTAGTATTATTGAATTTTTCTATCTCTGAAAGCTAGGTAATTTGTTTCCTGTTTTTTTTTTTTTAATCATAGGTCAGGTTGATGTAACATAATTGGTTTTTTACTTAATCTCTTTTTGGTCCTGTGGCTGTGCTCTGATTAAATTTACACATGCCACATAAAGCTTTGATTCCCTGTTATATTCCAAATTATGTCAGCTGCTGTCAAAAGCATCATCTTCAGCTGCTGTGTCCTTCCTGATAGATGTGAGATCTAAGTAGGGCAGTACATGCCTGGAAGGGCAAGGGATTTCTAGGCATTCAGAACTCCTTTTTTTGGAAAAGTTGAAGTGGACTCCTAAACTTCTAGGCAGCATAGTTCTACTTTAATCTGAATGACCCTTTGGAGCAGGTGCACTTTTCCAACTAAAAAGGAACAAATGCTTTTAAAGACACCAGGGAATTCTAAAATGATAAGATTGGGCAGTATTCAAGAGGTCCATTCCTCTGCCTCCATGGTTGATCCATCTAAGAGTCTTTGCCCAGCTAGCTGAGTGAACAAGACTGGATAAAAGATTATTTCATTTTCTCTGCTGGTATAATCCTTTATGGGTAAGAGTAGGCTAATGACATGGCTGTGCACTAGCACCAACTCCCTTTGAAAAAAGAACATCATGATGAAGGTCAAATCTGGTATACTGGTCACAACCTATGTAGGTTCCAAGGATTGGGTAAGGATTGGGTAAGAGATAAGAGATGACTCTTATGTAATAGAAGGGACACTGAACCAAGAGTAGGGAGATCTGAGTTCTAGTCTTGTCTGCACATTAACTGACATATGAATGAGCAAATCTTTTACCGTTCTGGGCATCCAGTTGCTAAGGTTCCATTATGGGACCCATAATGTAACTAAATGATTGTTGAACTGTTTCAACAGAACTTTGGTTTTAATTATTATTCTTTTTTAAATGAGAACCTATGATGGGATCAATGTTAAGAACTCTAAATATGGAAAATCCCTCCATGCATACAGATCAGCAACTTGTCTGTAATTTAGAGAATTTTAGACCTCAGCTGCAACAGGAAAATTATTAGACATGAAGAAGTTACAGCACGTGGCTGTTGAGTGCTGGAATGGGTTTTGGTGGTGGTAGGGAGGGTTAAATCTGTTTACAGGAGGTATTGGAAAAATGAAGGTAGCTTAATACAGAGAAAAACTTTCTTAAACTGAATCCCTAAACCCAGTGTGAGCTAATAATATAAAAGGCAGTGAGTAGGTAAGAGAAAACTCTTACATGGCTATTCAGAGACCAATTCTAACTTAGAAGCCCTACAAGAGAACTGAAGCTTTTTCATAAAAGGTATTGTATTCTGACTGGTCTGATATGGTTTCTAGAGAGATTGTGATGCAATAGGAAAATCAATGGATTTGAAATTAGAAGATGGAGAAAGCTACATGGCACAGTGAAAGGATTTGGCTGGGAGTCAGGACTCAAGCTTTCTCATTCATTATCTGTGGGATTCTGGAAAAGTTACTTTGCATTAGAGCAAATGTTTTCAAAGACTCCCCTTCCCAAGATTCACAGATTTAAGGCTGGGAAAGACCCCATAGAAACCTCCTCCATCAACACCCTCATGTTACATTTCTCACAGAGGGGATGTGATTTCTTCAAGATCAAACTACTAGGTGGTGGAGGAGCCAGAACTGAGTGATTTTTGGCAAGTTCCTTTCCCTAAAATTCATTTTTTTTCATCTGTTAAATACGGTTTTTAACCTTCTCTACCTTAAAAGTTGCTTGGAAGATCAGATGAGGTTGCAGATGTAAAAACTATTTGTAAACTGTAAAATGTTAAACAAAGGCGTATTTTAGCATTTAGGTGTTGGCTTGTCTGGACTGAGAGATTTCTTATAGATTCTTTGCCTTCCTGAGAGTTGATAGTTCTATGATTTTTCATTATTATTCTCTTCCTTAACCTGGACCATTTAAGATATCTAACAAATGGGCAGCCCTCTATTGAGCGATTCCCCATAAGCTTTAAAACCCAATTCTCAGGAAATTACTTCCATCATGTTGTATTGGGGATCTACTGTAATGGCCGCTATGGTTCACTGGGCATGAGCCGGAGGTCCGATTTAATGGACAAACCTCTGACCTTTCGGACTCTGAGTGACCTCATCTTTGACTTTGAAGACTCCTACAAGAAATACCTACACACAGTCAAAAAAGTCAAGATTGGGCTATATGTTCCTCATGAGCCCCACAGCTTCCAGCCCATTGAGTGGAAGCAATTGGTTCTCAATGTCACAAAGATGATGAGGTCGGACCTAAGGAAAGAGCTGGAGAAATATGCCAGGGACTTGAGAATGAAGGTAGGTATAAGGGCAAGGGGGCATGGTGGAAGAAAGTCAGCATGACTAATGGAAGCAATATATTCCCTAAGGAATACAACTCAATTCTCCCATTCTTTACCAAAAACAAATGTAAGGGGGATGCTTGGAGCTTGCCCAGAAGGCCCAATATGAGACACCCTCTCAGTGGAAATAACATTTTTCCCTCTCCTCTCTTAGATCCTGAAACCCACAAGTGCCCACTCGCCTCCCCTGGAGAGAAGTCGAGGAAAGTCATTGTCTCCCCGGCGGAGGCAGTCGAGCCCTACAAGACGGCTTGGGAGGAGAGACAAATCGTGAGTAGTTTCCCCTAGTTACACATAGGGTACTTTAATGCCTCAAAATCTAGTGCTTTCTTAGTCCACAGGAACAATGCTAGCTACTCTCAGGAAATGGCATTTGAATCAGATGGTGAGATCCATAAGCAGAGATGAATGAAAGAATGTATCTCCTTTAACTGACACAATGTAGAGTGAACATCTTTATCATTACATATGGCCATGCAAACATGAATCATGTTATAGTATGGACAATAGTCAGCTCTCAATCATCTGCACAAATGGAAAAAAGAGAAGTACAGGTAATATTAAAAAAAAAAAAGATAATCTGAAAACCACTCCTGTTTGATTTGGGGAACTTAAGCCAAGACCCATACCCAGACATTAATGTATTCATCCCTATCCCTATCATGATTTACCCCTTCTCATTCAGTCCTCTTCCAAGAAGGGGATAGAGGCCAGTGATCCTATCTTTGACTCAAGGGGATTTAAATGGGTGGAGTTGAGGGGCTAAAGGGGTATCCCATTATAGCTCATAAAACAGATAGAAAGATGATAATCAATTACTCTAGAAAAATGTCACTAATAATAATACAACAAACATATTTTATATTTCTCTCATCTGCCATCTCATTAGATCCTCATAACAACCTTGGGAGGCAAGTAGCCAGGGTGGGTATTATCCCTACTTCATAGATGAGAAAACTGACTCAGAGAAATTTAGTGTCTTGCTCATGATATGAAGACTAACCAATGGAAGATCTGGGCTAGAAATCTAGAACTGGATTTATAGCTCAGTGTTTGGAAAATATCTAAGGAGGTAATAATGATTTCAGTCTCAGCAGAATAGTAGAGAGACCTCTACTATTGACTCCAAGGAAGATATCCTCCCTGATAAAAGTACTGGTATCTAGTGCTTGAAGTCAAAGAAGTAAGGCAAGAGGATGGTTGTGTATATCATTTTAGTGGGAGAAATGAGAAAACAAAAGTTTATAAAAGTTAAGTCTTTTTAAATAAGGATTTTAGAGGAAATAGAATGATTTCAGGCCTTTTAGCTCCCAAAGCTCCCTTTGGGAAAGAGAAGACATTTCAGCCTGTGTTAACAATTAGGTTTATAGATTTTTATAGTCCATAGCCTCAGTCAGAAGGAAGTCTGGAGCAATTTCATTGGGATCTCCAATAAATAGCAAAAATTTGTAGTCCTCAAACTCGTCCTCTTCATCCTTTTTTAATGACTTCTAGAATAGGGCATTTGAGCTGGCACAGGTGGCTTATTCATAGATTGAGGAATATGGGGATTGACTCCAATGACAAGTCTACTTAGCTGGAATTCACAGGGACTTTAACATTAATGTATTTGAATTTAAAGGCAGAATTGATTAGGCTCTAGGGTCTGACCAGGACCACAGAGATTAAAGTCCAGTTGGTTCTCTCTGTAGTAATTCATATACATGATCTCATTCAATCCTTACAATCACCCTGGGAAATAGAAAGGGAAGGTATATTAACTCCCCCTCTCCCCTTAAAGACTCAGAAATTTAACATAGCTAATATAGCTAAGAATCATGATTTGAAAGTCAATTTTCTGCCAACAAGCCCAGTACTACTTCTATTATGCCACAACTACCTTTTAGATAAGGATTTTCTCATCTCATTTTTTATCTGATTAAATACTTATTTGATATGAAAAAAGGCATTGGGCATAGCAAGATGGCTACAACTCATTTCAAGGGTTTAATATCTAATCTAATCTCATCGGGTTTAATAATAATATAAAATATAAAGGGGAGGATAGCTATGGTCATATGGTCTGGTAAGAGACATACCACAACTGGGCCATTAGGTCTGGTACAAGTTACATCTGTTTATGGGTAACAAGAAAATGTCTTTTTGGCAGATGGTAACAAAAGGTGTGATTGTGGGATTGAAGTCATTAGTTGTGATTTGGGCCAGTAGAGGGATTGGATGAAGTAACAGAAAATAACTTCTTTCTTTGGCATGTTTCTATCAATAACTGATGGAGAAAATCCCAAGTTCTCATTGCTCTTCTAGAGTACAGAAGTGAAATCTCATGAGACCAGAGTCTTCCACCCAGTGTTAGGATCTTTAGCCCACTCCATTCCCTAACATCTGACTTTAATCCTGCAGCAAAAGTGGACCATGCCTAGCCCTACTGAAGACAGAAGCTAGCATGCCAGCATCATTGTGAGTGCAATTTTAACTTTTAGTGACAAGAACAGCAGCAATTCCTCCTCCCTCTCCCCAAGATTCCAAGTTTAAATTGGTTACCTTAAAAATGTTGGGTCTAAAGAACAAGAGAAAAAACAGAAGACAGACAGATTAGGTATAAGGATGGGAAAATAAGACCATCAGAAAAGATTTGATAATGGCTTCCCATTCATTCTCAGATTTTCACAACAGTCCTGAAAAGTAGATGCAAGAGGTTTTATTATTCCCATTTTATACTTGAGGAAAATGAGGCTGAGAAGAGTTAGATACTTTGCCAATGATCACAAATCTAGTCAGTCCCAAGGCAAGATTCCAACTGGGCTTTTGCTAATTCTAAATCCAATGTTCTTCCCATTAGGGTGTGCTACCTCTCACAGAAATTCTTTCCAGTGATTGAAGATACTGGGTTATTTCCCCATCCAAAAGTTTGTTGAACTTGGCCACAGTTTGATATCAAAATGATGCTTCGCCCTGCTTCTTACTGGGAGTGGAAGCTTTTGGTGAGTTCGGGGTAGTCAATGCTATAGGAAACCCCTGAGCTCACCTTTTACCTATCACTGAAGGAATCTGGAAATCAATGCCCTGCCTGATTCAGTTTTCCATTTAAGTCGACATGGGTTAGCCTCTATAAGGCAGCAAGGCTGTGGAGGTACAAAGATACAAAAACAGTTGGGGAAATATAAGGGGTACAGTGAAAAAGAACCTCAGATTTAGAGTCAAAAGAATCTGGAATCAAATCCCAGATGTTACCTGAGGGAACCTCAGCAAATCACTCAACCCCAGTGAGTCTGAGTTTCCTTGGGAATAAAATGGGCAAGGGAGGAACATGTCAAACATGAGGGCCTCAGCTTTGTGTTTATTATATATTACTTCATAGACTTATCTCTGCCCTCAAGGATGTAGTTTCCTGGGTGGATACAACATAAGATTCAGAGGAGTAAATACAAGATACTTTGAGGAGGAAGACAGCACTTAGTTTAGGGAAAGGGAGGATTAGGAAAGGTTTTCTGGCCAAAGTTCACCTCTGAGAACATAAGGTCAATAGGAAATAGAACTAAAATGATCCTTTCCCCAATTCTTGCCAAACGATTTGCAACATGTGTGACCTTAGAAAAGTGGTTTAATCTCTCTGGATTTCTATTCCCTCACCTGCAAAATGACTGGTGTCTAAGGTCGATTAAAGTTCTACAATTGACCTTATGTTACACCTTGACACTGCTTTGGGTTTAAGGTGGTAAAGAGGTGAGGGACAGCCAAGGGAGAGAGAGAAAAAGAAAAGCAAAGGTGGCAGGAATGGTTTGGAAAGGTGGGGGTTTGAATCAATCTTCCGAAAGAAACCAAGTGTCCCTTCCCCATGACTTCATCAATAGCTCCTCCATCTTTAGCACTGCCATAGAGTGAGCTACAATTAAAACAGAGGACTTTCTTTCTCAGCTCCTTCATCAAGCAGGATTTTCTCCAGGGATGGTTGCTTCTGATGAGACAAAATAATATAGCACCTTACATGCATTCTCTCATTTGATCTTCACAACCATCTTGTAAGGTGGGCAGGGTAGGTATTATTTGCCCTATTTTACTAATAAAGAAACTGAGGCTCAGGTTTATGTGACTTGTCCAACATAGGAGGTTTAGTCAGTTGCAAAGCCAGGACTACAACTCAGGCCTTCTGACTCCTAGCTCAGTTAGCTCAGATTTCTTTCTGACCCAGATTTCCTGAGGGTTCTGAGCCCCTTTGGGATGTTCAGATCTGAAGGGGTTCAAGCACTCTTTTTTCAATGTGTAATTATTTCAGCAATTCACAGAGCATCTGATAATTTTTAAATGTCAAAACTTATGCTGAGAATCACTGGGCACAATCCATCTGCTACATGCCATGTCCCCTGTAAGGGTATGCAGATAATACAAGTGGCTCCATGTCCTTATCCAGCTGGGGCTATTTCCAGCTCCAGATTCCTTGCCCTTTCCACAGTTGTCTCAGTGTTCCTTCTGGAAAATGGTATCAGTGTCCCATTCTTGATACAGGAGGTCAGATGACTGGAAGGTTTGTTAGCAACTGCCCGGCTAGTGTTAGCTGGTTGGAAGAGAGAAGCTAAGGTCACTCATCACATTTCTGTCCCCTCCACTTTTTTCAATTCTCCCTCCTAGCCCTCACCCCCATGAAGTGTTTTTAACCTTTTTCTACACCAAACAGGTGGTTTCACCCTTTGGCTCAAAGACTCACAGATTTAAAGCTGGAAGAAACCTTGGGGACTCATCTAGTCCAGTTCCATCATTTCAGAGTTCCTAAAGGAGGCAAAGAACAGTTGCAGAAATACATGTTTTTTCAAAAGTGCCAAATATTTCCTCTTTAGCATTATTCTTCTTAGCCACTGATGCCTGTGTCATGGATCTGAGTGTTAATTGGATCTCCCCTCCTAGTTAAAGGATAAAGGGGATGCTCTAGTTGTCCCTGGCCAGAAAAAAGGCATGCTCTTTAGAAAGAACAAATGGGCATTTAAGATGCAAAGGGCAATTTATGGTAGTTGTCACCAAAACAAAGGGAATTTTGTCTTCATTTCCTCTTTTCTTTCCTCTTCCCTTTCTCTCTTACAGTTTGAGTCACTCCCTTTTTTTCCCCTCTGGCCAAAATGTGATTAAAGACCCTCAGAGGTTACCCTCAAACCTCCAATAATAATAGAGCAATAGATTATAATTCAGTAAGAGTCATAGATTCCACTATCAGTTCTAACTTGTTAATATATTCAGCCATTGAGTCTAGTAGGGTTTAGGAGGCTGTTGAAATTTTGTTTTGATTTTATCAATGAGGTCAAATTGAGATGACCTTGCCATTCATAGTCTGACCCTTAGTGAAAGGTAGTGACCCTGCCATGATGGGGCCCAAGTTGCCATTCTCCTTCGTGGGCCCAGAGGTAGAAATGTCCCCAGATCAGGGTTTCTTTGATTAAATCTTAATCCCCTAATCTCTGGCTACTTTGTTATGCAGCCAAACCGAAGGACCATACCTACAGAAGACAGAAGTTAGCATACCATCATCTTTGTAAGTGCAATGTTAACTCTCAGTGCAAGGGGAACCTTTTGTTCCTCTTCCTTGCTGTTTATCATTCTAAAAATCAAACTGTGTACCTGAAGAATTAGGAGACTAGGAAGAAGGGAAAATAGGAGAGAATTTTCTCAGTACTCAGAAAAAGCATTGTCCTAGCTCAGTCCCTCTCCCAAGCCCTGGCTGCTCAAATGGTTCAGGAGTCGAGTGAGGAAGGGCAATGAGTATTTGAAAGGCCCACCACTATTCAGTACTATGTTATAGAGATGGTTCATGGTGACAAGTTGAAGAGAGGAAGTGAGTTGAATACTGAGTCTGATCAACAAAGTTGGCATGCAGTCTGATAACTCTATCAGAGCCTCCCATCTGAATCAATGACAAGTTGAAGAGACCAAGACTGGGGAATGTGACAGGTCAAACCTGTGCTGGCTAAGGCCTGTCTGTTTACAGAGTAACTTATTTTTGTGCCTATAATCATAGGGGGTGAAGGAAAGAGGTTGGCTTTCAATGAAAGTGACTGGTATGAATGAAATCTTCTTCCCTAGGTATCTGCTCCAGTTGAGGCTGCTCTTTGCACTATCCTTCCCCTAAAAGTATGTTAACAGTTTAAATTTAGAATTTAGTCACTGCCAATTTGACCCCACCAAGAAAAAAAGAGGCCAGGGTTGGGACCACATCTTGGTTTTTTCATTACTGATAATATCTTTGGTTTAATCAGTTCCCTTTGATGAACAGTTGTAAAGGCTAAAAGGTTACCTGTTAGAAAGTTACCTTTTCCCAATTTGCTGAAAATAGGACCATAAAATTTCCCCAGACTTTTCAGTAAAACTTGAGTCATTCCAGTGATTTCTAATCAGAGGGTTAGAAAACTATCTCAGTCATAGTTATGAAAAAGGAGGAAGTAGCAATAGAGGTGGAAGGTAGAGACAAGAAATCTAGAATTTTTATAGTCATCTCTTTACCCTAAAATTACTTCATCTTCTCCATTTTACCAACTTCTCTCATCCCACCCCAACCTAGAAACAAAAAATGTGAATGTCATCAGAAGTGTCCATGACATAATTTCCTAGTTCTGAAGGTTCTTTGATGCTGAGAACCCTTATTCTCCCAAGTCTCCTAAATCTGAAGCTTACCCGGAGTGCAAATCTTAGTAAAATTATTATTATTACAAAGTGTTTTACTTAATTATTTCATTTACCAGAGTGCTTTTTCTCTCTAGAAATAGCTTGATAGAATGGCATATATAAGAATACCTGTTCAGTTATAACTCAGGACAAACTTTGTATCTAAAGTTTCAGAATCAAAATTTTCTAGAATTGAAATAGTCCAATCCATTATGATGGTAGGAGCAGATGTGAGCTAGATGGGGAATTGACCAAGGAGTGACCACAACGCAGTGGTTTTATTCTACTTCAGTCCAGGGTAACTGCCTTTGTGATGTCCTCTTCACCATAGCAGAATCATAACAGAAGGCAGGGCTGATAACTGTTCAACTTGTTTAGAAATACTTGCACCTGTGCTGTCTTTTCAGCCAGCCACTTTCCTCCTCTCTTCCCCCTCCAAATAGCCATATTTCTAAAGCTCCCTAAAAAATTATCCATCTAGTACTACAAATATCTTAAGACTGATCAGTTTACTTTACCCTTGTCTTCAAATAAAATGAGTATAAGTAAATTAGCTTTTAAGAGGAGTCAGTTTTCTCCTATTTCCCCATAAACACACGACATAAGAAATTTCTGATTCCATATCTTCCTTTTAGAGGGTGAGGGTGGAAAATAGCCTTGGGAAAAGGGAATTTAGACTGATCCCTAAAAATACTCTGGATCTAATGAAAGGTTCCTGGCTAAGTACAACCCCAGCTAAAATCACCATCTCAACACTTGTGATTCTTAAAAATAAATCTATTTGTAATCCTCCTAATTATATTTAAGGGAGGAATTAAGGGAAGCCTTTTCATACAATAACTTAAAACTCTCAGATTTGACCTAGCAAATTAGATGGCAAGAGTTGAAGAGCAATTTGTCTCAATTTAGGCAGTCTCACCAACAGTAGCAATTTTTCATAACCCAATTTCCCTCCTTTATCAAGAAAACTATAGGTGCTGTAACCAGGAGAAAAAAATTCATTTCCACCAAAGAATTTTGTGATTAATCATCACTAATATTTCTTTGCTTTCACCAACAGAGAGAGCATTACAAGTAGTCAAATACAGGCCATGTTGCCAGTATCAGTTAGGCAATAATTATCCTTTGTGGGCAGTCACTATAACACGAACTCTGGAAAAGATCCAGAAGAAAGGGACCACAGCTCTTGCCTTGGGGGAGGGAGGCAGAATTAGCATCAACTCACCAGGAAAACTGGGAAATTGCTACCCTTGTGTCATACTTTGAGGGGTGCCAAAAAAAAAAAGGCTCTCCAGTCAAGAAAAATAACTTAAGCCTATATTATTTCTTATGCTTGAAATTTTACCAATAGATTTCATTTCTTTGATTCAAAGTTAACCTATAAGACAGCTACATAAAACCGTATTAAGTTAATTTATACTGAATTATAAAAATGATTGCTGGACCATATCTTGACAACTGGTTTTCATTTGATTGGGGAGTGAGGAGCTCGAGAGTATTGGACGGCAGAAAAGAGCTGCTATTAAGAAAGGGCTGAGATAGGTTACACAGTGGTGGCTGAAATTCCAAATACAAATCTACTTCACAATTGTGCCTAAGGCCAACCCTTGGTAGAGGAAACATGGGAGAGAGCACATGAGCACTACCAAACATGGCCTTCTTCTCTCTCTCTCTCACACACACACACACATACAGACCTCCAGAACACAAAACAGCATGTAGCACATACTAACGTAATGCTAAAGGAGAACATAAAGGTGCTGTCATTGACAAGTAAAGTTAACTGGGAAAAAGCCTTCATGAAGAATGTGTCTACAGGTTACCTTAGCTTGGTGGGACTAGTAAAGCCAGACTTGTAGGGAGGGGGTTTTTGTTTCTCCCTTTCTTCCTATAACCTTGGATTGCACTTGTTTGGCCCTGTCATCTTAAAGATCTGCACTGCTGGCCACAAAAAGAACAGATGTTCTTTACAAATTTGTTGCCTTTACTCAAGAAACAATTAGTAGTTCATATCCTATTGATGGCAGGTCACTAGGTTGCAAATTCCAAGCATAGGGCAGGGTTTGGCAGAAGCAAAGTTTCCATTTCAGGTGTCTTCATATTACTTTTAGCAAACTGTAGGAAGTTTGACAGAGACAGGGTGAGGGAGAGTAAGCACTTAAGAGGCCAGTAATATGCCATGTGGCAGCTGGTGACGCACTGGATAGGGCACTGGGCCCAGGAGTTGGTAAGATCTGAGTTCCAATCTGGCCTCAGATGCTGTCTACCTGTGTAGCCCTGGGCAAATCACTTAACTTCTGTTTGTCTCAGTTTCCTCAACTAGAAAATGGGGATAATAACAGCACCCACCCCTCAGGACTGTTGTGTGCATCAAATGAGATTTGTAAAGAGTGCTTTGCATACAGGTCCTGGCACAAAGTAGGTGCTATATCAATGCCCCTTCCTTTTCCCTTCCCCACTGAATGTGGAAGTTTAGCAGGAGAAGTGAACACAAGTGAGAGGTTTCTGGAGAACTTGTGCTCAATCACAAAGAAAACCAGGCATGTGCTTAGAATTGAGACGAGGAATCATGGCTCCTGTATAGTTTAAGATCACAAGTTGCCTTACTAAAGAAATGAATTAAGAGTAGTAATCTCAAAGGAATACCCAGACCCCCAAATCTGACTAATTTAAATGAAAGTCAGTTGTCCTTCCTGGAGTAAAATAAAGGACTTGCCAAAAATGTGCTCATTTTTGTACTAACACTAATTCAACACTGTCAGTGAACAGCTCTGAAGTAGGTCAATGGTCATCTAAGTCAATGGAGGAAGTTGGAGGATTAAATAATACAAAGGCCATTTATATTGATTAAGGAATGGCTACCTTAGAGACTTAATGGTTAAAACTAACAGATCTCTGCTAGAAAAAAAAAATGGGAAGTTGTTAATGTCCTATTGTTGGCAAGCCCCCTTTTTTTTAAATGTGAAGACAGACATCTGCAACTCTTGCAGGTTTGTTACAATTTATCAAGCATTTTCACATTCACTGTCTCGTTTGATCTTCTCAACAACCTGTGAGGAAGGGGAATGACAAACACATGAAGCCGCTACTTGCAACATGTCAATATACAGAAATTATTACAAGATGGAAAAGTAGGCAGTTGGTATGGCTAAATTAGGAAGATTTTCCAGAGGGAATGCATTTTTTAGTTGCTTTGAAGGATAAGAGCAGAAATTGTTGCGTTATCCTGCCTCTTCCCCTCCCCCACTTTTCAGTGGACAGGTAAAAGTCTGTTTCTAGAAGTCCAGGCAGGAAGTGCTGAGGCCTAGCTGCTTTCTTATTTCTATTTCCATCAATAAGAAATGATATCACTCTTGTTCATACCAGAGGAAACCATTCACTATAAGGAAGAATACCTTAAAAGGTATAAGTCAAGAAACTCTCTAACAACATCACACTTTCCTTTGGGGCTTCCTTTAGCACTAGTGGGAAAAAAAAAACAAAACAGAACTAGGTTCATGTATAACAGGACATTTCTTTTCCCTCTCCCAGAATATTTCAGAATATACTGAAAAAGATTTAACAAATTCCATGGAAAACTTTATATTGGATCTTTATGTCTTTTACCAAAGAATCAGAAAGTAGGGGAAAGGGGCCTCCATATCTTTTAGTTGGACAATAGTAGGAATTTGTTCTAAATACTAGGAAGGTATAGGTAAAATCTTTTAAAGAAAGATGGCAGAACATCTAATATTCCATGTGCTTTTTCAATATTCCGTGTTTAAACATTTAGCATTTAAAGAGTTCCACAATGAAAAAAATTTATTTCTTCCAGACCACAACATTTAAATCCATTTGTTCATCATTCTTTCTTATGATCTTATATTGTAGTGAGGGTGATGGACGCATGATTTTCAAACAGCAGCAAAATTCATAGCAATAATCTTTTTTCCTTATGCTCTCAAACAAGACATTCACTTTTGTTCTTAAATCTAGGAAATTAACCATGTCTCAATAAGAGTATCTGATACGTATACAGCCTCTTTCTCTCTTTGTTGTTCCCCTAAACATCATCGGGAATATGAGAAAGTTATGTTCATTTTCTCAAGCAAAATTTGGTTCATTCTATAATTTCCATGAAAATCTATTTTATTTTTAAGGTCTTTACAAGGATATGTAGCTAAGACTAAGTTTTAGCTACTGTGACTAGTCTTAGGAAAAGTAGGATTGTTAACTGTGAAAATGTATAACTTGACATCGAAAGTTTGTTAGAATGGCCCCCAAATCACTGGTAGGCACTAATGGGAAAAGGGTGTAGATAAGTGCCTGAAGGCATCAAGAACACAACCCTATTAGAAGATGCTGAACTATTTTTCTCCCCCTTCTTTCTTTTATTTTTAGGCCAGCACTCCCAAATAAGAAGGTGACTGACCTCAGTACACTGAATGAAGTAGGTTATCAGATCCGAATTTAACTAAGCCATAATGGCCAGTGGTGCTTCTGTCTGCACTTTATCCAGCACATGGCATCTTCGGGAGGATTTACAACTCTTTATCAAGATCCTGTGAATTGTATTTTTAAAAAATCACCCAGAAAATGTATAAAGGGGTGATATTTACTTAAAAAAAAAAAAAACAAACAAACAACTTATCAAGTGGCAACAATGAAAAGGCAAAAAAAATTATAATAATTGTGATTATGATAAGCCCTAGCTGGGGCTGGACTAACTCCTTTACTCCTAAATGAGTGGACAACTACTTCAGTGGCGGATCCATCTAAGTTTTCTCTTTTAACTAGGGCTGAATGCTGTGCTACACTGGTAATCTTAAGAGACATGTTTATGAAGTCTCTTCTCCCTTTTTTTGGTGTTTGGACAGTATTGGCACACACAGAGAAGGGTTAACTCAAGATCAGTATTAGCAATATTCAGCAATAACTGAAGCAAAGGTGGGTGTGGTTTTTAAAAGCATTTATATTACCTCAATACCTGGTAGATATGCAAACTTGATGGTATTTAAATTTTTCTGGTAATTGATTTGTATTATTCCCCTAACATTTACATAATGGAGATTTCTTTGTATTCTGAGGCACTCATCCTGCATGCCTATATTGAAATTTAAAGTATTAATATATGCACGTTTTTTCTTCAAAAGCAATGGAACTCTATTGGTATTGGAAACAAATCTCTAGGACTATCCTGTCTCTCTTCCTTAAAGGCATTCCCTGATAAATAGATTTAAAAAACTACAACAGTAACAACAATAAAATACTATTCTATTTTCTGTCACTAAGAAAAAGCTCATGGTCTGGGAGGTCTTTGAGGTAGAGTTAGTGCTGTTAGAACTGCCTTTGACAGTAGCATATTCTTAGCAGGCCAAGGCCGAAAATGAATTGATTGGTTTGAGCATCATCTGACCTTTCTTTTCAAGTTTTATCTAATTTGGATACTGAGCCAGGCCTTGTCTCTAAAGGATTCATTGCTTTTAAATGCACAGATTTTTTTTTTTTCCTGTCTTATATTAAGACCACACATGGCAATATGATCTTTTGTCACCCTTGTTCATAAATGCCATTCCATCTACTTACTCAAAAATAGAACGACTTTAGGAATATGATTAAAACAATCCTTTGACGATGAAAATGAAGAACATTTACTAAATATTTATTTTCCAGTCTAGTGAAATCCCTAATAGTACTATCTTTATCCATTTAACCTTAACATTATTCATTAACTTCTAGCCTTAAGATCAGGATTACCTGTAACTTTTGGTTAGAAAATATAGTTTTTGCAGCACATTGACTTACAGAGTACTTCTAAATAATTTGTAATAACTACATACAATATTAGTAGATAACAGCTAAAGATGAATTTTGCTGTTATAGAGAAATTATTTTTAGTAAAAGAGTTTTTTCCCCTTCTACCTTCTTTCATTTGGCAAGAAGAGCAAGAAAGTAGGTAAAATAAGAGAACCATCTATCCTTTATCAACATAAAACTTGATTTTGAGAAATATATTCTTTATATTCAAAATGTACATATAAGATTACTTCCAACAAATTGGAATTAATGGCAATTATTGATTGGGAGAGCTAAATCACAAGATATAAGATAATCACAACACTTATTCTTAAAAAGTCAGTCAGCAAAATAAAACCACACATTCTTCTGAAACATCTATCAGGTCAAAGATTTTAAAATGTCACTATTCAATGCCTTTTAAAAGACAAATTTATAAATTTAATGGCCCTCAGAATTCAGATTTTTAGTAATCAGTAACTAGCTCATAAACAATACTGTAGAATTGGTACCTCATATTTGCACAATTGCTTTTGTACATTCATCAACATCACTTGAAGATTTGTAGAATGATGAGTGTATGATTTCTAAAAAGTTGCAAGCCATTCTTCTGGAATTTATAATGAGATTTATTGTAATATTGTTATGCTGTCAACTCATATTAAGAGGGATATATGAAGCAATACCAAATTGTGACACAGCCTGTCTTTAATGACAGAAGGGAAAAAAGAAACAAGAATGTATTCTGATTCTAATGTACTGATGACATGAAATCCTTCAAACTGCCAACTTGTTGAATTAGTCAATTGATAAATTATTTCTTTCACATACATTCCTTACTTTGGGGAGTCACTCCCCCAAAGTAAGGGCCAACTAGTAATGTAAATGTGTAAGTAGTACATACATTTAGAATATTCTTTAATCAGCAGTATATCTTAAATCAATATATCACTGTGATTTTCTATTGTATTCTGCTTTTTTTCTAACTAAGGAAATTAAAAAATAAGTTGTATTGAATTCACAGGTTTTTCCTTTTTATGAACTACATAATGAGGCTTGAACAAAGCAAAAGTATTAACAGCTTTAACCACCAAGCCTGTATGTACTGATGTTCCTAGGTAAAAGAGGAAAACCATTTTACTTTTAGAAAATATAAAATGGGTAAAAAAAAAAAAATCATGTCTTACCTCAAATTAATTAACTTTTACTTAATTGCCTATAGCCTAAGGTATAGCAAAATATCTTTCTCAAGGTTTTATAATCTTGTAAATAAAACCAATTATTAATCTAGAAAGAAATTTGTCAAACTGTATCATGGAAATACATATATGTGTATCAGAAACCCTGATTTTAAATATGGTTTGTACTGTTTTGAGTGCACTTGATTTCGATAAGTGATATTTAGTATTTTCTATTATTCTAAAATTATGTGTATTTCACTTTTTCTAAGTCAATTATTTCTTAAAAATATTATTAATACTGGTAAATAAAACTTTTAAATTTTAATTCATTCTTCTTACACCTGACGTTTTATAAGCTGTATATCCATGTGAAAACTTGTATTATTTTTTTTAAGTACAATCAGAATCTTGTTTATTCTCTTGGACTTTGTTCTGGCAAATGCATTTTTTAATACTTAAGAAAAATTGTGATTGTTTGAGTGAATATTTTTCTAGATAAACGAAAACCTGTATAATGGTATTTTAGGGAATACCAGACAGGTGCATGTTTCAGGTTTTGCTTTTATTATCAATTGTATGTTTCTATACAGCATGGAACTTTAATAAAAATGTCTTGGAAGTTCAGGGGTTTATTTCTTATAAAAATGTGAACTGGCTTGAATTTGTTTTTATCTTACTATAATAGAACATGATTCACTATCCCTTAAGCTTCATGTGAATCTCAATTATTCTGTTAATTCTCAAAATTCTTTATCATTTATTTACCTTTATCTGTCCCACCTCCTCTTTACATGCAAATTATCTTTCCAACTAAATATTCCAATAGTTCAGCTAGCACTGAGCATTATATTAGATCTTAAAAACTGAGAGGGCAAGAGAGTAATAGGATGATGGGAAAGCTGGTTAGTCTATTACAGTCACAAAGTGCATATTTCCTCCACTAGTATCACCATCAACGAAGTATTAAAAGTGTCCACAGATCCCTTGAAAATCATTGACCTTTCAATTTGGGAAACAATACAATTCAATACGTTACCTAAGTTGTTTTAGTGGGACAGTCAACCACTAAGAATGAAAACTATTTCATATCTGTAAAGTTTTAAAGAAAAAAAGATGATGTTCAACCAAGAAGAGTATATTTCACAAAGAAAAAAAGCAACATGGCATTTTTTTCTATCTAACTGACATTCCCTACTTCCTAGATAGATTTTTTCCTCTTTTTAAATTAAAATACCGTGTTAATTAACATTGATTTGGTAGATGAATAATGAAGATTAGGAGTCTGGATTGACAGTTCAAACAATGAGCATAAATTTTTATATCTTACACTATTTCCTTCATATTTAATAAAACACGGCTTGTACATTGGAATACTAAGCCTTCTAAAAATAATAATAAACAATAACATAAACTTAAAAAAAAGAATGAAGGCTACGGTTAATTTCTAATTGACAAGTATAGCCAAGTGTAGCCTGATACCAAAAGGTTTCCTACACATTTTCTATAAGCCATGAGTTTCCTCTTAACTTAAACTGCACATTGTATTTCATAATATTTTCTTCTTAAGGAAGCATATAAAACCAGAAACTACCTACTAGGATTTTTATTTCAGTATTATCAGGTTTTGCTTTTAGATAGTGAAGACAAGGCCCAATTTCTAGGAGATGAAATGTCCACTTACCAAAAGAATCAGGATAATCAAGTAAAGTAGATAATTATTTCTTCTTATTCAGGTTCAAATAATGAGAATGTTACTGAAAACCTTTGACTTGATTCAAAAAATAGGAAATAGTTCATTCTACAAAGTGAGGATTCTAAAATTAGGTGCGACTCTATATCTCAAATCTGACAAAATAAAGTATTCCATGAAAATGTCTAAAGCCACATTATTCTGAAAAACATTGAAAAGTGTATATTACAACTTTAGTTAAGCTTAATTTGACAGCAAAACAGCAAGAAATCTATGAAGAGGTTCTTTGTTAGTTCATTCACATACATCCATAATCAGTGATGACAGATTCATTTCCATAATTTCTTTAGCAAAACCAAAATAATGACATTTTGATTTAATACTTACTGTATTTAGCTTGCATAATATGTAGTATCTCAATAGTGCTCCGAAGTTGACAGCACAAAAGAAATGTAGAAAACCCTAGAAATGCAGTTAATATATTACTTTAAAATTACCAGTAAATTATAAACATGACCAAGTAATAGTTTGGTAAAGTTTTTTTACTGAACAAATTCTTACATGCATACCTTCCTTTGGGTATATCTTCTAGCTTATTTTTTAAAAAACTCAACAAACTTAAGTGATTTTTAAGAGTACAAACTTTTCCTCTACTGCTTTCATTTTTTGGCAGAAATATTGTATATAAAGGAAATTCTTTATTAATTCATTTTTATAACAAGTACAAAATGACTATTTAATATAAAAGTATAGCATCTTGTGATTGATATTGTTTTGTTTTCCTGAAATTTTTTCTCCTCTTCCTTTTTCAATCTTTGTTACAAAGTATTCTTCTTTAGGTAAGGGAGTAGGAAAGGATATATTTGAAAATGAAGGTGATGATAAAAAAGATAACCACAAAAATAAGACTTAAAGTACAGGTCCTTTGATTCAGATTTTCAAAAAGGGTGATTTTCTTTTTGATAGTCATTTTTTCTATTTGAATTCAATAGTCCTAGAAAACTATTTTCAGCATTCATTTGATCCAACAATGTATGCAATAAACATGACTTTTTTTCAAAAAGCAGATGTATTGTTCATCTAAACAAAAACATTCAAGAAAGTAGGAATAAATGAGTAAACAATGAAGTAATCTAAAAAAGGAATGAAAAATTATTAGGTCACAAAATTGTCACTATCCACAGGTCCACAAGTTTCCTCAAATATCTGAGGCAGTAGCAAGAAAAAGCAACCTGTTTGGTAGCTGCAATATCTGGTGAAGGCAGAAGCTGTAGTTCTACTGGTGAATGTTTACAAAATGTTGAGTTAGTTGAATAAAAGCAAGTGTTTCCTCTTAAAATGAGATGGAGGAATGGGCTGAAAATGACTAAGACAAAAGAAAACCTGGAACAGTTCAATTGCAGGTAAGTGGCCTAGAACCTGGATCTGTTTAATCTGAGATGTTCATTCTTTTAGGCTCATTTCTGGAATACCTGTAAAGCAATTGGTCCCTTTAAAGAGTTTTCCAAAATTTTCCTTCACAAAATGAAGGCATACACTAAAGACTAACAATGGTGGTAAAAGAACCAGATTTTGTATTTTTAAGAAAAAAATCATTTCAAGTTCTTTCTAAAAAGCTGCTTAACATGCTTTGTTGGATATTTGTAAATATAACTTCCCTGTAATTTCCAGATCTGAATTAATTACTGCTCTACAGTTAGGGGAATCTCTTGATAACATTGAGGATACCTGAAAAGGTACTGGTGGTAGTCTGAAAGAACACTGCTCACCAAAATCAAAGTTATTTTGAGCTCTCAAAGCAAAATTTGCTTCAAGTATTTACAAATTTTTTCACTAAAACAACTAAAGAAAATGAATTGTTTTTTAATTAGTTAATTTTACTGAAATTTACAATAAAAAGCATTTACATCTCTGAGAAAAATGCCCTTTTCTTACTAGTCTGGCAAATAGTTTATAAAAAAAATATTAATGTAAAACATTAGATCTATATTTTATAAATCACAAATTACTATAATTACTTAAGACCATGTTTGAAGAAATTATGCACATAAATTCAGCATGCAAACTGTTATTCCTTTAATGGAATAATAAGGAAGAAGACTGCATGAAAGAATAATGTCAGAGATCAAGCCTGAACTTGGCCAATAAAGGTAGATGATCTGAAGAATTATTTTCATTAGGAAGTCCATTAACAGTCCATAAGTCTTCTTCTGTAAGAAGTGACAGTCTACCCAGAAGTTTCAAGCCACCAACCAAAGCAACTTCTGTTCCTACACAAGAAAATAATTGATTAGATTACATAAAATTATAAACTAGACAACCTAGACAATTTCTTAAACAACATTAGTAACAGAGTCAAGTAAAATTTGAATACCACCAAAAGATCAACATAATGAAATCCTCAAGGATTAATAAAACAACATTGCTGGGCAATTTTTATATCTATGATCATAAAGTTTTCATATAACAGGCCCTGCAAGTACTCTTTAATAATGTTTATACATAGAAAATTTTTTAAAAAGAGGCATCTAAAATGGATAGCAATACAAATGCCATTCACTAACTGTTCTGCTAGTCACAAAACCAAATTTAGTAACACAAGTCAGTGCGGAAGGCTTTTTCTCTAATCCCAAAGAGTGGGGTTTTATGCCACGATCCTTTTGCGCCATCTAGTGGCATCCTGCCCAACTAAAAAACCCATAAAACCAAAGGAGGACAGACCTATCCAGAGAAGGGACAAGTGCCAGTGCTAACCATACAATTCAACACTTGCACAGGATGGCAAAGGAGAGAAAGGAAGACAAGAAACAAGAGAAATAGAGAAATGGGCCAAAGACCTTGAAAAGAACAGCTACCTATCTCTGATATGGATGGGCCTTAAAGATTTAAAATGACATAAATGTTTTACAAAGCACTAGTTATCCTATCCTGCAGATTCATAGGGGTAGAAAGAAATTAGAAGTTCCTTAGTCCACCTTCTTCCTACTCTTTTTCCTTCACACTCTTGAAAATGGTTTGATACTTCTCTAGATGAAAACATTTCCTAATGGAGAGTCCATTTTTGGACAGCTCTCAACATTAGAAAATTATTCCTCATAATGAACTGAAATATGCTTCCTCACCTAGCTGAGACTGCCTTCTAGAGATACAAAGAATTCAACTGCTTTTCCATATAACAATCTGTCAAATATTTGAAAATGATATCCTCTTTAAGCCAAACAAATCAGGTCCTATTCCTCATATGACAGGATTTAAGAACACTTTCTAGTTCTTAAAATCTTTACTTTCCTCTAGGTATATCAATATTCAACTTAAAATGTGGTATCTAGAACTAAACATACTACAGATAATGTTTTTGTCTGTGCTATTCAGAGTACAAAGATCTCTTCCCATATAAAATGTGATTCATGGTTTCAAAGCTCTGATGAATCTGTCCTATCAGCTATATAGATAATGCAGATTTCTAAATTTTCCCATTATACACAATTGATTTCCATCTCTTTCCATAACTTCTTTAGAAAACACCCATTCAATATGGAAGGAGGCCCTCTTCTGTTTCCTATCATACCTTCACAGTCCCAGTGCAACACTCAAACTGACCGTAAATTAACCACATTTAACAGCCATATTACCTTGACAATCATCATTGTTACTTCAAACCCTTTGTCCTATCACCAGCAAACTCCAATTCCTTCTTTCCTTCAAAAACCTTTCTTCTGTGCCTTTCCCAGGAATACTCCCAGGAATTTCTATCTTCTTGTAAACCCAGTCTTTCTTTTCCTCAGCTTTTCTGGACCCCTTGGATCCCTATCTTTGTTAACAAACTTCCCTTCTCGTTGAGTCTCTTCTTCCAACCCTCCATATGTCTGGTGTTTACCTAACACTGCAGTATTCTAGAAAACATCTCATCCTTTCCAACTCTTTCTTGTGCTGGTGTCTCCTTCACCCTTTATCTACCCAACTCATTGGGTCAGGAGAAGTTAGCATACTCTTTGCTTCTCACTATGACTTTCCTCTGACATCCTTTCTAGGCAACCTCTTCTTAAAGGTTTACTGTATCTAAATCATTTGTCCAGACCCTTGTTAGTAACTCACTGGACTGCAGGTCACTTACTCTCCCTCATGTCTCAAAGATCCCAGCAGTTGACTTGTATACTTTCTATCGCAATTTCTGCCTTCAAGCTTAGAGATTTTCAATATCCATATTAATGTCTTTTCAAACACAGTGTCTTAGAAGTTCTCCCCACCATCCTCAACTCCCATAACTTACAGGACAATTCTGCTATAATATAAACAACTAAATCTTTCCAATATTTGACTATTTCATTGCCCTATTCAAAAATCTTAATTGACTCCCCCACTTAGGATAAAATACAATCTTTTTTAGCTTGGCATTTAAGTCTAAAATCTGGCCTTAAGTGATCTCTCCAGTTTTTTCCACATCACCCCCTATTCTTTATATACTATACATTCTAGACAAACAAGATCGCTTCCTGTTTCCAAAACTTAGTATGTCATCTATCTCCATATATTCACTCACACAAATTATCCCCTATTTCTGCCTCATTTTCATGGAGGACAGGTATCTAAGAAATTTTCTTAGACCTGCACAGGCTTTAGCGCTCATTCCCTCCATAAATGTTTTCAGAATTAAGTGCTTTCTTCATTTCCCCCTTATTTTGCATATTTGTGTTCCTCTTACCCCTTCAATAAAATGCATTTTGTTTGGTTCCTAGAAAGGAGGGGCTATTATTATCCTCATTTTATAGAAATTGAGGCTGAGAGGTTGTATGACATGTCCAGAATTAAGCAACTCAAAAGTATCTTGTGTAGGATTTAAACTCAGGTCTTACTGACTTCAGGTCCAGCACACTGTAAGTCAACTAACTGCCCTCATTACTTCACATATCAATATTAATATCTTGAAAATTTATAAATATCAAATTATTAGTGCTTAAAGGACACCAGATGTCTGGCCTAGCCTATTATTTTATAGACTGACTGAAGACTAGAGAGGATAAATGGCTCATCAAAGATTAAACAGCAAGCTTGTAATAGAGCTAGGACTGAAGCATTAGTTCCCTGGCTCTATGATCTTTCCACAAGTACCATGCTGCCAAATGTAGAAGCCATAATAAATATGGACTAGATTATGAAATCTGCTCAATGAAGGTAGCATGCCTTGGTGTACTGAAAATCAGATTAAAATTTAATAAGTCACAGAAAAAAATTATTAGTATGTCTGTATAAAAAAATTTTCTCTTCTTACCAAAAAATAAAATAAATCCTTTTCTGAGTAGAAATAACAAAAAGTAATATGGAAAATCAACACTGTCAAGAACAATTCATATTTGGTTAAGTAAGAAACCAAAATGATCATTTCTTTTGCAATGCTCCACAATGTACCCAACCAGGATGTAATTAAGTCAAAAATTTAATAGACAAGTAATATAAATGAATAATTGCTATCCAATTTTGAATTACTTAATTTCTAAATCCAGAACATTTTTTCTGACCAAGTTACCCAAAAAACTAAGCATCGTGCTTTTTTAGTGAAAACATTAGTAGATATACATTTTTTTTACCTTGTGTGTTAATAGTTTCCTTTTCTGTAGAATAGAAAATGTAATCCACTGTTACAGCATTTTTTGAATGACAAGTTGTTACTTCTGGAATTCCAGTGTTGGGAAAGTAATGTGAATATACAGATGACAAGCTAAAATGGTGGTGCAAGTTTGAAGATAATCTAAATTAAAAAAAAAAAAAATTTGTGTCCAACCTGTTTTTTGTTAATCATATTCCTATTTAAATTGATATTTACTTAACTGTTAGAAATTGAGAATATATATATATATATATATCTACATTAAGCACTTAACAACCCCTCAATTCATTAAATAAATTATCTTCAGGTATATCCAACTCCTACTGATAACAACAAAAGAATATATGCTTACATATAATTATTAATTGTAATCAAATTTCTTTTTCTCTGAGGCAAATGGGAACAAATGACTTGCCCAAGGTCACACAGCTTGTACATGTCCATCTAACTGCCTCTACAGCTTATTTCTAATCAAAATATCTTCAGTAGTCAGTTCCATTTTTAGGATGTTAAATCAACTTTAGTTATTATTTAAACATGGCAAGTAAATGGTAGTGAATTTCAACAAACATCTCTCCTTGTTCAATTTTATCCATAAACAAGAGAAGGTTTAAGTGGTAAGGTTTAAAAAAAAAAAACACAAACGCATTTTAACACTAATAATCCCATGCCTTCAGAGAAAAAGAAGTCAATAAACTGGTTGTCATTTTTCAGAACTCACTTTTTAGCTGCCACTAGGACCTCTGTTTTTTCCAACTGTTTTTGTGTCACATCATCCTCTTCTATAAGAACAAGAGAAACATTAAAATACGACTGTGTTGATTTAAGTGTTTTTCATACTTTTCACATTTTCCTAGGATATTTAAGTGGTATTTAAGATAGATGTTATCTATTTTATCCAAGGAGATACATATTATTGATGATTAAAAAAAAGTTAATGAATAACAATAAAATATAAACATAACCAAAATCACATGTAATTTTATTATAGCAGTTCAAGTTTTTATTGTTAAACACAATTTAGAAATCTCTAAAAAGAGAAAAATATGTTCCTATATTTTCCATCAAAAAAAGAAGGCCTAATGTATTGTTAAAACTTACCTGCCTTTTCTACTCTTGTTACCTGTGGTATCTCATAAACACAATTCTGTGAAATACCCAAGCTTGGAGGCCATATTGGAATAGACAAAATTCTTTGTCCACGGGGAGACTGTTCCTGACCAGAAACCTAAAACAAAATTCCAATAAACTATTAATACTTCAATAACAGTGTAGGTACGCCTTCCACCAGTGGAGATGACAACTTCCATTCCCTATGCCTCAGTAAATAGTAAATATTTCATGAGCTTGTATGAACAAAAGATTTCATCAATTGTTGGCCAATATCCTGGTGATGAACCTCTTTAAATTTAGCTAGGCTATTCATAGGATGACAGATATATAATCTATCACCAAAACCACAATGAAAACATAAATGACTAAAACCTGACAAAATTTTAGCTCAGCAGGCAGAGCTTTTGAGAACCATGGATAATCAAATCAGGTTGAAACATGAAGTCTTTAAAAATTTGATGAAGATTCATAAACATTTTTTTTAATTTCAAAGAAAATGTTATATAAACGAATGTTAACATGAAATTCAATCTTAGAATGGGAAAAATAACCTTTATTAGACAACCTGTGAAATGGTTTAACACCTCAAAACTTTATCTGTTTAAAATTAGAAACAATTTAAATTGTTTTACATTTAGAAAACCATTATTTTCTTTTATATTTTCTTAAAGTACGAGAATGATTTTTTGAAAAAAGATATAAACACTGTGGTATTGTTTATACAATGCCTTTTCTTTTTCCACATTATAGTTCCCATTCCTAATTCTGGAGGATTTACTCAGTTAATTTGCCATCTCTCAAAATGTACATCACTTAAAAGAGTTTTTTGGGGAGTTAAAAATATTCCTTTTTGCTGACTTTTCAATTTTTGTGGTATAATTTCCAATTTCATCACTCAGATGAGATGGCTCTCTTCCAAGTTACCAAGGATCTCTTACTTGTTTTATTTGATAAGACTTTTCTCAATCGTAATGCTCTGACTTCTTTTCAATGTTTGTCACTACTTTCTCCTCTTTTTTTCAAGTCTATTCTGATAGAAAACTATCTATAGTGTACTCTCAAAGGAGGTGGAGAATGATAAAAGGGAATGCAGATTAAGAAAGGCAGAGGTTACAAATAATTTTGAGGATAAAGGAAAAAGAGAGAGAGGCTATTTTGTCCACCTGCATTTTTGATTTCCTTCACAGGCTAATTGTACACTATTTCAAAGTCCGATTCTTTTTGTGCAGCAAAATAACTGTTTGGACATGTATACATATATTGTATTTAACTTATACTTTAACATATTTAACATGTATTGCTCAACCTACCATCTGGGGGAGAAAGTGGAGGGAAGGAGGGAAAGGTTGGAATAAAAATTGTCAATGCTGAAAAATTACCCATGCATATATCTTGTAAATAAAAAGCTATAATAAATAATAATAATAATAATAAAAATAAAAAAGAAAGAGAGAGAGAGAAAAACAAGAAAATAGGATGAAGGGAAATACACAGTAATCATAACTATGAGTGGAAATGGTATGAACTTTCCCATAAAGCAGAAGCAGGTGGCAGAATGGATTAAAAACCTGAATGCAACAATATATTATCTGTAAGTGACACACTTAAAACAGAAAGCCATCCATACAGTCAAAATAAAGGACTGGAGTAGAAACTAATATTTCACCTGAAGTTTACAACAACAACAACAACAAAAAGGAGTAGCAAATATGATCTCCAACAAAGCAAAGGTAAAAATAAGAACTGGAAAAAGTACATTGTATTAGGAGGTATCATAGACAATGAAGCATATAAAAAATGTTTATAGCTGGTTTCTCTAATAAAGCTCCATTTCTTAAATATATACAAAGTCAAATTTGTAAAAATAAGAGCTATTCAACAAGGGCTATCAATAAGTAGTTTTCACAGGAAGTGAACATTATCTATAATCAAATGAAAAAAATCTTCTAAATCAATACTCTTTAGAGAAATGCAAATTAAAATGGCTATCACATCCTATGTATCAGAAATGATAAATACTGAGGGGATGAGGGGAGAAAAGGTACACTAATGAGCTTTGAAGGAGTGAATGGTCCAACCATTCTAGAGAACAATTTGGAACTATGCCCAAAGGGCTATAAAACTATGTATACCCTTTGAACCAGCAATGCAACTGGTGGATCAACATCCCAAAGAGATGGAACATAATGAAAAATATTCAAAATTACTTATAGCAGCTCTTTTTGTGGTAGTAAAGAATTGGGGAACGGCTGAATAAATTGTGGCATATGATTATAATGGGATACTATTGTGCTATGGAAAATGATGAGAGGTTGATTTCAGTAAAACAAGGCAAGAAACATGAACTGATGCAAAGTAAGAAGAACTGGATGATCATCATATGTAGTAACAGCAATACTGTAATGATGATCAACTACAAAAGATTGATCAGTACAATGATCCAAGACAATTTCAAAAGACTCATGATGAAAAAATGTTACCCACTTTCAGAGAGAAAAGCAATCAATTCTGAGTACAAATTAAAGTACCATTTTCTCACTTTCTTTTTCTTTTTTTTGGTCTGGAAATATGACTAATATAGGAATATGTTTTGCATGATTTCACCTGTACACTTAATATCATATTGTTTGCCTTCTCAGTATGTGTGGAAGGGGACAGAGAGAGAGGAGAGACACTCTAGAACTCAAAATTTAAAAAGAAAAGAATGCTCAAAATAAAAATTGTTTGCTAAAAATATAGTTAGCAAAAAAATAGAGTACTTACTTTTCCTATGGCAAGTCCTTCATAATTCAATTTTCCCTCCTTTATAAAACTGTAGAGTGGGGAGCCAGGAACTGAATTAAAGTCACCACAAATAATTATGGGGCAGACAGTGCCATCATTCTGATGGGCAACACTGGAAATCTCTGCCAGCAGCATAGCCAGCTGAGTCAATTTAATATCCCCTCGCCTTGGATTATATAAGAGATGTGTATTAGCCACACAAATAGGAGAGACAGTACAATGAAATTTGGGCTGAAGGAGTAATACCAGTCCAACATTGTCTCTGTCCAATAAGGGTATATCACGACGGTAAAATTCCACAGGGTTTGCAGATAATAGTGTAAATTTGGAACATTTGAAGCAAATGGCACAGCCATCAGGTTTCCTTCCTGTCCTCATTTTATATTCACAATGATATCCTATGAAAAATAAAGTTAAATTAGTATTGTCAGCTTTAATCATATAAGTAATACTGTGTTACTCCACTATTTTTTAAGATTAATGTAGACTTTCAAATTGAAAGTTGGAAATTGAGTGTTGCAAATCACTACTGATCAGAGAAATGCAAATTAAGACAACTCTGAAATACCACTACACACCTGTCAGATTGGCTAAGATGACAGGGACAAATAATGATGAATGTTGGAGGGGATGTGGGAAAACTGAGACACTGATGCATTGTTGGTGGAGTTGTGAAAGAAGAGCAATCTGGAATTATGCTCAAAAAGTTATCAAACTGTACATACTCTTTGATCCAGCAGTGCTACTACTGGGCTTATATCCCAAGGAAATACTGAGGAGGGGAAAGGGATCTGTATGTGCCAAAATGTTTGTGGCAGCCCTTTTTGTAGTGGCTAGAAACTGGAAGATGAATGGATGCCCATCAATTGGAGAATGGTTGGGTAAATTATGGTATATGAATGTTATGGAATATTATTGCTCTGTAAGAAATGATCAACAGGAGGAATACAGAGAGGCTTGGAGAGATCTACGTCAACTGATGCTGAGTGAAACGAGCAGAACTAGGAGATCATTATACACTTCAACAATGATACTATATGAGGATGTATTTTGATGGAAGTGGATATCTTCAACACAGAAAAGAGCTAATCCAATTCCAATTGATCAATGATGGACAGAATCAGCTATAAACAGAGACGGAACACTGGGAAATGAGTGTCAACTGTTTGCATTTTTTGTTTTTCTTCCCAGGGTATTTTTACCTTCTGAATCTAATTGTTCCTTTGCAACAACAACAACAACAAAATTCGGTTCTGCACACATATATTGTACCTAGGATATACTGTAACATATTTAAAATGTATAGGAATGTATAGGAGGGGAAAATTCAGAACAGAAGGGAGTACAAGGGATAAAGTTGTAAAAAATTACCTATGCATATGTACTGTCAAAAAATGTTATAATTATAAAATTAATTTAAAAAAGTTGGAAATCAATATAACATTGCCTTCTTGATATACTTAATACTTCAAATATCTCTTAAGTAAATGGTACCATAGTTTTGAAAAATTATATTTTTTTACCCAATTCTGATTGTCATAATTTAATATTTCTAAATTGTTCAAAGTATAAATTTAGATTAACATTATACCATACCTAATGATTCCAAATTTGGCTTAATTTCTTTTCTATAATGATCTTCTTGTACTTCTTGTAAACATAGAATCTGGAAGAAAAATCAAACAAAATAACATGTAAATTCAGCACAACAGGAAAGATTCAGAAAGAAAATTTTCTATTCCTTTAAATAATTAAAAATAAATTTCTGAAGTTTTTTTTTTAGATTTACAATCAATTTTATTTTCATTTCCTAATAATTCCCTCCCTTCCTCTCTAGCTCTTATCTACTGAGCTGGCAAGAAAAAAAAAAATTACTAATTCCACATTTGCCATATTCCAAGAGAAAAAAAAAAAAAAAAAAGCTTTAATTTGCACTGTAAGTCCATCAGTTTTCTTTCTGAAGGAAGATAGCATGTTTCCTCACCAGTCCTTTGGAGCTGTATTTGATTATGTTGATCAGTGTGTACAATATTGCTGTTATTGATAAATTGTTCTCCTGGTTGGACTCCTTTCACTTTGCATTAGTTCGTATATCTCTTCCCAGGTCTCTCTGAAATCATCTTACTTAATTTCTTATAGCACAATTGTATTCCATCACAATCCTATACATAACTTGTTCCCCAACTAATGGGCATCTCCTCTCTTCCTTCTAATTCTTTACTGCCACAAAAAAGAGCTGTTATATTCTTGTACATACAGATTCTTTCCTCTTTCGTGATCTCTTTGGGGTATAGACCTAGTGGCAGCATTGATATGTACACTTTAATAGCTTTTGGGGTACAGTTCCAAATTGTTTCCCATAATGGTTAGATTAGTTCACAGCTCTGCCAATAGTGCATTATTATTATACATATTTTCTCACATGCCCTCTAGCACTCATTTTCCTTTTTGTCATTTTAGCTAATCTGAATGAGTGCAAGGTGTTGTTACCTCAGTTGTTTTAATTCATATTTTTCAAGTTAAAGCATTTTTTCATATTGTTATTGATAGCTTTGATTTCTTCCTCCCAAAATTGTCAATTCACATCCTTTAAGCATTAAGCATCTGGAGACTAGCTCTTATTCTTGGAAATTTGACTCAACTGAGCCAAATATATTTTACAAATTAGACCTTAATCAGAGAACTGAATTGTTTTGATGAGTCCAGTTCTGTAAGTATAGTTTGAGACTAGGGCTGCTAATCCCCCTTTTTTTTCTTTCCTTCTTTCTTTCTTTTTACTGATTTCCCTGATATTCCTGATCCCTTCCTTCTTCAGATGAATTTTATGATAATTTTTTCTAGCTCTATAAATTATCAGATAATCTGATTGGTATGGCACTGAAAAGGTAAATTAATTTAGATAGCATTGTTATTTTTATTATACAGGTTTAGTATGCTCATGAGCAATTAATATTTATCCAATTACTTAAAAATGTCTTTATTTGTGGGAAATATTTTGTAATTAGGTTTACATAACTCTTTCCCTTGGCAAGAAGATTCTTTTATAATTGTACATATCTTAAACGTAATTTTTCATTCTATTTTTGTTGGGTTTTATTTGTAATATACTAAAATGCCAATTTATGTGGGTTTTATATCCTACAACTCTGTTAAAGTTGTTCACTGTTTTAATTAACTCTCTGGGTTCTCTAAGTAAACCATCATATAATCTGAAGAGTGATAGTTTTATTTCTCCATTGCCTATGCTCTATCTTTTTGTCTTACTGCTACAGTGAATATTTCTAGTATAATATTGTATAGTAAAACAGATAATGGACATCCTTGCTTTGTCTCTGAATTTACTGAAAGAACTTATCTCTATTATAGATAACGTTTGCTTTAAGATACTACTACTTAAAATCTTAAGGAAAGCTCCATTTATTCTTGTCATTTCTAGTATCTGAATTTTTTTTTTTAAACAGGAATGGGTATTACAATTTGTCAAAAAGTTTTTCTCCATCTATTGATTTATGAATAGTCAACGTTATGCTTATAGTTTTCTTAATATTGAACCAGTCCTGTATTTCTGGTATAAATCCAGCTTGGTCATAATATATGATCTTTATAATATATTGTGATAATTTCCTTGCTAGTATTTTTTTAAAATCTTGCTTCAATACTCATTAAGGAAACTGATCTACAGTTATATTTCTCTGCTTTGCCTCTCTCTGGTATAGGTATTAAGCCCAAATTTGTCTCATAAGAATAATTTGGAAGAATTCTTTACTATTTTTTTTAAAAAAACTTTTTTTTTTAAGTATTAGAATTGTTTTTTAAATATTTGACAGAAATCACTTGCAAATTCACTTGGTTCTATGGTTTTTAGAGAGTTCATTTACAGCTAATTCAATTTATTTTTATATAACAGAGCTATTTAAACATCCTATTCCTATTCTAGAATCTAGGAGATTTATATCTATGTAAATATTCATTTATTTCTTTAAACTATCAGTTTACACTTATTTTACAATGGCTTTTACCTTTTTCATCATATTAGAAGCTAATAAGACTTCAGGTTTAGATGTCAATAGGGTCTTTTTTTGGGGAGGTCAATGTCTGAAAAGTTATAAAATTTAAGAACCAAAAAACAGACTTATATGATCCACTCACTATTAAAAATTAACACTTAACAAAAAAAAAAAAAAAGCTTTGATTTTTAAAAGATGAGAATTAATTTTTTTAAATAAAATATTTTAATTACTAATATGCACGCCTTAAATCTTAAAAAATAAAATTCTTATCATTGCTAGTTCACATTATGGCAAAATCTCTATTTTAACATAAAAACTGTAATTATAGCTCTCCACTGATTCTGTTTTTGGCTTTCAAAACATTTTATTTGTTTTTTAATTCTCTGTTTAGCTTTCAAAATCCTTTATAACTTGGCCTCTTCCTACCTTTCCAATCTTCTTACATTTTACTCCCCTTCCCGAAATTTGTGATCCAGTGATACCAGCCTCCTTTCTATTCCTTGAACTGAGCACATCTCCTTCTACCTCCAGGCGTTTTCATTGGTTGTCTACCATGTCTGGAATGTTTTCCTTTCTCTACCTCCTAACTTCCCTGGCTTCTTCCAAATATCAACCAAAGTCTCTCTTCAACAAAAAGCCTTTTCTCTGAGATTAATTCTAATGTAGTTTGCATATATCTTGCTGAATACCCTTCTTTCCCCCCCAAATTGGACTGTGTCCTTGAGAACATAAACTGTTTTTTGCTTTTCTTTATATTTCTGATGATTAGCGTAGTACCTGGTACATAAAAAACACTTATTAAGTGCTGATTAATGTATGGTTGAATACATGTGCTCCATACCCCTTCACATTTTTTTTTAATTGCTCCCTGTTAAAAATGTCCTTTCATTTTTTTGAGTATACTTATCAAAAGCTCCTCTGGAAAAGGTATGTGACAAAGTATGCCAATATATGATTAATATCTTTCTGCAAGCCTTGTACTTTTAAAAAGAATCAGTTTTATAAACATTATTAAACTTCTTTTCCCACTCTAAGAACCAAATGATTCTTTATGGGCAAAACAATTTAATTATTTCTAAAGTTTAGAATTCAATTTTTTCTTCTATGAGGCATGCTCAATGATTTTGAACACTTACATCTGCATCCATGTGTTTAATTTCTCTTAGGATATTGGGAAATCTAAAGCCCCAGATCAAGACTGGCTTTCGGCAGTGTCTATAGAGATATGAATTATCTTCCAATAAATCCTGTGAAAGGATATTATAGGACATGACTGAAAACTCAAATTTTTCCTTCTCATCTTTACATTTTTGGTCAACATGTTTATCTCCTAGGATCTTCATGTTTTCTTTATTATGTTGACAGAGGTATTCCCAATGCCGCTTTATCACGCCTGTCAAAATACAGCAGACAGAATATAAAGAATTAATCTCAGAAGCATAAATACCCTCCTCCCAAATTTCCTCAAGACAAGATCCCAAATGATTTCATGCCAGAATGGTCCCCTGGCCTGACAGTCTGGGAGAAATATGTGGGAAGAGAGGGCAAAGAAGAAAACATTGAGGTAACAGCTGTTTGCTAAGCTGAAGCAGTGACTCTGATAAATCTGGGCAGAAGAAAGGCAATCAGGGCACACAACACAAAAGTCAAGCGATGTGTCATGGCTGTAATTTGCTGCTTTAACACCGGGCAGATCGATCTGGCATGAAGCAAACAGATATGTGGCAACTTATGATCACTAAAGTTATCAGGAAATCTGCAAGTTGAAGAGATAAAGCCTCAAACAATACTAGATATAGGCACATACTACCTAATTTCGTTATCTGTTTCTAATGTTAGAAAAAAATAGTATTTCTAAGGCAAACTTAGTTCCTTAAAAAGGAACATTTGGGAACTATAGTCCTAGGAATCCAAACTCTAAATATTCAGCAGATTTCTCCCCCACCTGCCAGACACCATAAGGGACAGAAGCCCTAAGTTCATAGCCCCGGAGGATGGTTGGTATACAGTGTCTGAATCTGTCCCTGCTGAGCCAATGCCCACAGCATGCATGGACACTTCAAGGCCACATGTCCACAAAGTGGAGAAGGAAAATGATTCCTCTGGGTTTTGCAGGCACCCTTTGGTTCTGTTTATTTGACAGCCTTTTACCATACACTTATGTGTAAGGCATTGCCCTTGGGCCTACTGGAAATACAAATAATTTAGAAAAGGTCCTTGGCCCCAAAACTATTTTTTAATTGACATGAATATTAATTCTTGGGCATATACTGCTTGTTTTCTACTGCTCAAAGGGAGAAGAGAATTGATCTATAGGGATTGGATGCCTTCATGAGTAAAGTGGGACTTAGTAAAACAAAATTAGAGATACTTAATACACTGTATGCTTTATTACAAATGAAAGCAGTCACTGACTTATAAGCAATATGACAGAAGTCTGCCACTATTTTGATCTGTTCTTCACATCAGTGGCGACCCTGCTGCCATAGTTGTTTTGAAAGAATATGAAACTTTTAGGGAATCTGAGTTCAAAAGCAAAGAAAAAGGTAAAAGCTCTAGAATATCTTAGAAGAGCTAACACTTAAGGAATACTTACAAAATATAGTAATTTGGGGGCAGCTAGGTGGTACAGTGGATAGAGACCAGCCCTGAATTCAGGAGGACCGCAGTTCAAATCTGGTCTCAAACACTTAACACTTCCTAGCTGTGTGACCCTGGGCAAGACACTTAACCCCAGCCTCAAAAAAAATTTAAATAAATAAATAAATAAGTTTATGAATATATATATATATATATATATATATATATATATATATATATATATATAATAAATTTATATTTATATATATAGTAATTTGAAGGGACCTAGTTCAACTCCCTTCCCAAAACATTAATAAATTTCTGCAATATCCCAAAGAAGTGATCTTTCAGCCTGTCTAACAACCTCCAGTAACAAGGCATTATCAAACTCACAAGATAGCCATTATATTTTCTTCAGAAAATTCTAATTGATATTGATCCTATACTTCTTACCTATAATTTTTACCAATTTACTCCTCCTAGAAGGAGTGGGAAACATAATTCTCCTTTTCTAACTTTCCAAATCTTTCCCCTATACCAGTTTTTTTTTTTTTTAATTTCATTGTTATATTGCCTAAAATCTCAATGATTCCTTTGTAGGTCTTTAGTAAGCATCCTTTCTTTAAGCTGACAATAGTTCTGGAAAGGTTAGGGAGGAGTGAATCATACACACCAGGAAAATAGTTTTTTTTCTCTTTTTTCTCTTAATGTGACTGAAAATTTCATGTTTTAAATAGCATATATTTTGAACACTAAGAGCTCCATTATAGGAATATTCAAATATAACTGCTTCTTTTGGATTTAAACAATTATATGCAGTCAAAGAATAGGATATCAGAAACAAATTGTGCCTATGATCATGCACCCAAGAAAAAATAGTCAATTCCCTTCTTTTTTCCTATTCTTTGGATCCATAATTTGAACTATTTATAATAGAATTTACCTTTATTAATAGTTAAATAGTATATTTATTTATATGTATATACATTTTCTCCCCTAATAGACTGCAAGCTTCTTGGGGAAAGGAATTGTTTTATTTTTGTATGCCTCCCTGGTGATTCTAGGTACATAATGTTTGTTGTTTGCTTAAAATAGTTTAAATATTGTTTCTATGTAAAAGTGTTTTCAAAGTTCGAAACAACTCATTTAAAAATGAATTTCTAAAATTCTACTCATTCATAAATTGGGGTACTGCCTATGATGCATTTAACCACAGGAAAACAGAAAAAGTATTCATGTGTAATATGTATGCATAATATGTAAAGAGCAAGACACTATAGTCATGCAGATACTAATGAACAGCAAGTGATGAAATCCCTTATTCAAATATGAAGGACAACTGTGTGTATAAAGATGCAGATGTTTTGGCATATACTGAAAATTTAATAAGGATTTCACAGTTCTCATCATTCATAAAATTTGCAAACCCACTTTCACAACCTCTTTTAGAATTATCTGGTAAATTATGATAATGATTTTCAAGTTTTCAGAGTCTATGGAACCCTTCTGCATAATGTAATTTGTTCCAAATTCTGAGATGGTATTAAAGAAAGGTCCAAGTCAAATATAGTTCACACAAGTTGATTGTGACCATTTTTTAAAATAATCATGTCATCTAAATTGAGTCATGGAATGCTTAGGTTCCAAATCTCAGTTATTATATGAGAACCTCTGTAATATAGTAGGTATGGTTCTTAACCTTAATATGCTGCTCTCTAATAAAGAAATATAACAAAAATTTATATATAATCTATACATGTCAGGAGAAATACCATGATCAAAGGAAAATAAGTAGGAGGCTGAATCAAATGTTTTGGATGCCAAATTAGTCTTGATAATTACACAAAATTCTTCAAGTTTTACTGTAAACTGAGAATCATAATAGCATTCTTATTTTTCTTGCCTGAAAACCCTTATCCTGTCTTGAAATATCTGACAAGACAAAAAAAGCTACTCTGTGACCTTGACAACTTACTTAATCCTTCTGGGGTCTCAAGTACCTCATCTATAAAATGAGGCATTAGACAAAATCTTCTCTAAATCTACAGCTTTTGAGAATTTTTCCCTTAAACAGGAGACTTGGGGAAGTGTGGTCAGATATAATGAGTCAAATTATAATAAAATACTTCCAAAAATTAACTGACCTTCCCTATAGATTTAACCATCGTAGCTAATAGCACACCAGGTTTATAAGGAAAAAAAATAAATAAAAAGAACAGATAACATATTTATTGCAAAGGATTTAAAAAGAGTTTGGAAAACTATACTGGGAACTATGTGATTTCTCAGTAATTAAAAAAATTTAAGGCAATCTCTTAAAAAGTGGAAGGAAGAGAATAGACACAAATGGATACCCAAAGTACAAAAAAAAAAAAAAAAATTACCAATCTCATATAACTTAATAAAGTCTTTAGGTTTATAGGTATCATTCATAGTGATACAAGGCATAAAATCTAAGTTGTCCAAATATACCATGGCTGAAATTACACTACAAGAAGTACTAAACAATTGAAATTTGTCTTCTTTTCAGTGTTGATAATTTCAAATACAGCACATTTTTTCCCATTAGAATGTATTTTAAAATGTATCAATGTTTTAAATATTTTGAGAGCATCATGTATGAACCTATACTAATTATATATATATATATTTTCTTGTAACAACAGTATTTGGTTCTTGAAGGACCTATGTCTAGACGGTGCACTGAGCCTTCACTTGACATTCACTCTGCCTTACTTTTAATAGGCTAATTTCTTACCATAAACTGTTATCACCTTCAAGATACTATGCTATTGTCAAATACTTATGTGTATGAATTCAGGAAATATATGCAAATGAAATTAAATGATAATCTTTAAATCCAATTTAGGAAATATTTTCTACTCTTATTTTTTGGGAAATATTATAGAACATGTATATGCACACACATGTACATAGAGACAAAACATGCAAGCAAATGGGTTAAACAATTTATTTCTAAAAAATTAAGAGTTAGCTTGCTATGCTAATTTCTCTCTTCACTCCCAAATATATTTCATTCATGGAATCAGAGGCTTCCATTTTTACTTCAGATAGTTGTTATCAAACGAACATAAAAATCCAAACAATTTTGGAAAGAAAAGAATCCTATGCAATAATAATCAATGGAAAACATGTACCAATTGCCCCAACACAAGAGTTAATTTTATTTTTCCCAGGGTAGAAAATAAAAATTTCAAATTTCATCCTAATGATTAAAGGTTATTTCTGCTCTAAGATAATAGTGTACCAATTTTACCTTGGGTTTTTTGACGTTTTGATGATGGCTTATCTTCCTCAGAGTCCATGATATAACTAGAAAGGTGAAACAAAGATGTATGTGTAAAGTTGTCTGGTCTCCAATTCCAGTGCTGAAACTGATTTCTATTAGGTAGAAACAAACAAGGTGGCCTCCAATTTAGTGGGCAATGCTGACTGCTGAAGTATGGATAAGGAGCCCAAAAATCATTTCCAGGCCACCTCATACAACTAGAGATGTATCTGTTCCAGCAAAATCTTTGAGAAATATCCCATGGTGTAATCCTGTCTCTGCCCAGGCTCTGCAGGTGATAGGGTAACATGGGATATCTAAAAGAAATAAATATTGTAGTTAAGGTACCATTTTGGTAAGTCACAATTAAAAAATCAAAATATCAAATTATTAAGTGATCCCATTCCATCTCTTTCACTTATTTTCAATCTCTCTGTCTACTGATTCATTTCTTATAGCTTATATGTCCATCTCTCCCCCATCCTAAAAAAAACTTCACTTGATCCTTCCATACCCTCTCTCTCCATCTATAATATATGCCTCCACTTTTTTCACTTCTGTCTCTTTAATCCCTTACAATCTGGCTTATGACTATGTCACTCCACTGAAACTTCACTATCTAAGGTTGTAAAAGATCACTTGCTAAATCCTTCCCAATCCTCATTGTCCTTGACTCTCAAGAGGTTTCTGTGCAGCCTCTTGACACTGTTGGTTACCCTTTCTTTTTCTTCTTAAGCTTTTGGGACAATACTCTCCTGGTTCTCTTACTTAGTCACTCTTTATTCTCCTTTGTGGAATCCTCCTCCAAGAGCTTGCCCTCCAACCATCAGTATCCCTCAGGATTCTCTTCTGTTCTCTCTATATACTACTTCTCTAAATCATCTCATCAGTTCCTATTCATTTAATTATATCTCTATGCTAATGATTCTCAAATTTACTTTTCCTGCCTCAATCTTTCTGCTGACTTCCAATTTCATACCTCCAACTGTCTTTTGGACACCTTAAACTAGATATCCAGTAAATATTTTAAACTCAGAATGTACAAAACAAGTTATTATTTTTCTCCTAAATACTCTCCCCTTCTTCCCACATACTTTCTCTATTACTTTGAAGGACAATGCTATGCTCCCAGTCCCTCAGGCTCAAATCCCAGAAATCATCTTAGACTCCTCACTATCTCTAACTTCCATATCCAAGTAATGCCAAGGACTGTCCATTTCGCCTCTCCATCTCCCTTCTCTCCTCAATATTATCACCTCTCTGGTGCAGGCCCTCATCACCTCATGCCTTCATTAATGCAATAACCTGCTCATGAGTATACCTGTTTCCAAATTCCTCTCCACTAAAGTAATCTTTTTTTTTTTTTTTTTTTTTTTCTGAGGTAATTGGGATTAAGTGACTTGTCCAAGGTCATACAGCCAGGAAGTATTAAGTGTCTGAGACCACATTTGAACTCAAGTCCTCCCTATCTACTGTGCCACCTAGCTGCCCCTAAAGTAATATTCTTAAAGGACAAATCCAATCATGTCATATTCCTCCTCAAAAAACTCCAGTGACTTCCTATTTCCTCCAGGATCAAAAATAAAATGCTCTAATATTCACCTTGATAACACAGCCTTCTTCCATTTTTTTCAATCTTTTCCCCTTATACACACTCTGATTCAGTGACACTGCCCTCCTGACTGTTCCACGAACAAGACATTCCATCTTTCAATGCAGGTATTTTCTCTGGCTGTCCTCCATGTCTGACACATTCTCCTTCCTTAGAGATTCAACTACTAACATCCCTGGCTTTTTTTAACTCCTAACTAAAATCCTATCTTCAAAAAGTTTTCTCCAATCTCTCTTAATTCTAGTGCTTTCTCCCTATTGTTTCCTATTTATTCCGAATATAGTTTGCCTTGTATATACTGTTTTCATATTTTCTACCCCATTAAATTATAAGTTCCTGGATAGTAGGATATTAGTTGATAATGAAGATGCATAAGGATTGCCTTGAAGCAGTGAAGGGTTGTGTAACATAAATTTGTGGTGGACTTAGTTATAGCAGTTCTATCATTTTTCTATTCCTTTATTCAGTAGTGCACATGTGTGTAAAAATACAGGCAGTAGAAGGTGGCAATGATTGGCTAAGAATTGGCAGCGTGCAACTGGTAATATGATAAGAGGATCAGGGACTCAAGAGTTCAATACTGGTGTACTGATTATAAGGGGTCAAGATAGGGAAAAAAAAGAAAAGAATAGCAAGTGAAAAAGAGATGACCTAGGGGAGAAATGAGAGGTTAAGGAACAGAGATCACAGTATAAACAAAAAGTAGGATTTGGGAAGGAAAGGGAGGGGAAGAAGTGAAAAGCCAATTGATTATAATCAGATAAATTTAAAAATTCTTAAACATGGAGATGTTGCATTTGTGGGTGATGGCAAGATTAAAGGTATGACTATCTTTGTAAATGGCTGAGGTGGAGTAGAAGGGTAGGTCAGGGGCCATGTGAGAAGGCTGAGGAACTGAATGATTAAAATGTTTGAGGGAAAGTTAATATGTTAAAGTCTAAATATGAAGGCAAGAGTTAGGAAGGAGAGAAAAACCTGTTGCTATGTACCAAACTTGTTGAAGAAGGAATAGGAATGATCAGGAAGTTTATATACAACAACTATACCAAGATTTTTACTGGGACTTTGATATATGCTGCCTGAACCTAAAAGGAGGAGAGGTTATCAAATGACAGATGTAGGGGGCAGAACCTAGAAGTAGCAATAGGGAGTAAGAAGTATTCCAACTCCCCCAAACAGTGAGCTGAGGAGAATGAAAGAGGTTAGAGACAGTACTGAAAAAGGTGGCCTGGGAGGCAGTAGAATTAGTGCAGTCAGGTTTCAGGAATTGTAAAAAGTAGAAGGAATTGAAGATAAAAGGATTTAGGATGAAGGAAAATGTGTTGCCTATAAAACAGGCATTCTAGAGGATACAATGAAAAAAGTGGGTGGCAATTATTTGGGACTTTGGAGTGGGAGGGCTGAGAAGGATAAGAATAAGGAATTAGGAGGTTAAAAACAAGGAATGGGGTTTAGATGATATTTCACAGGAGTTAGGAATATCACTGATATGTGTAGGATATGATCAGGTGTGATCCACTGAGTGAAAGATGCTACTCCACTTCCCCAAGGAGGCTGAAGATCAAGCAAGGAAGTAGAAGACACACAGTCAGATGGGAGGTCCTGTTTCACTACTCTTCCCTCCAAAGCTTGGAGATTGGGTAAGGGGAGATGGAAGTCGAACCTGCTCAGCAGGAGATGGAAGGCCTGAGATCAAGGGAAGTTGGATCCTCTTCTCACAGGAGGTTCTTCACATCCAAATAGGGAGATCTGGCTGGCAGCAGGAGGTGGAAATTGCCTTGAATGGTGCAAATGGAAATTACAATGATAGCTCCTAGTAACTATTCCTCAGCAGACAAGTGCAGGAAGGTGCAAGGTTTTGCTCTTCTTTCTCACCTGAGGCTGGAGACCCAGAATCTTCCATGAAAATGCAGAGACTCACAAATATCTATATCTAAACCACCCCTCCCACTAAAATCCAGTTTGACATTTCCAATTGTCTGACTAGATATTTCAATATTTCAAACTCAACATGTTCACAATAGAATTCATCTTCCCACTAAAATCTACCCCTCCTCCAACTTCCCATTTCTGTTAATATCATTGTCACTACAATCCAATTACCACAAATTCAAAATTTCAGAATCTTGAACTTTTCCCTCTGTGTAATGTCCCCTTGTTAACTAGTTGTGAAGTCTTGTCACTTTTACTTCTATGCAATCTTTCACATAATTCCCTTTTTCTCTAGTTACCCTATATCATACTTATCACTTTTGACATCAATTTCTAATTGGCTTCCCTGATATTACTCTCTCACTTCCATAAGCCCTATAGATGCAAAAATAATATCCAATGTCTGGCACATAGATGATAAACGTTTATTGGTTGATTGAAGCACAAGTCTGGCCATGTAATTCTCCTGCTTAAAACTCTTTAACTATTAAACCAAAGCATAAACCCTTGACTTAGCACCACAAGTTAATTAAAGTTCAATTACAAGTTACCTTTCCAGTCTTATCACACTTCTTTTCTGGAATATAAATTGGAAGCCCTTCAGTCCAACCTATACTTCTAAAGGAATCTTATAACATCTCCTAACAAGTAGTCAGTCATATCTAACCTTCATTGAAGATTAGTCAGGAGAAGGTATCACAGAATTTGAGAATAGAAGGGACCGCAGCCTATCTACTCCAACCCATATGGGACTGCCCATTCTACTCTTGTATTATATTATATTGCTATTATTATGTACATACACTCTTAGCTGATTGTCTTCATTCTGGCCAAAAAAGATCCTTACTACTATTCCTTCAATTCTTTCTGCCCTTTCCCACCTTTATGCACTTGGACAGGCCAGCACAATTAGAATAAACTCCTGCCATAAAAATCTCCCCCTATTGTAAGTCTGCTCTTCTTGCAAAGCCCAACTTGCTTTTTTCACTCAACTGAAACTAATCATTCTTTAAGTATAGTATTTTGTCTAGATTTCACTCTTACTACATTCTACCTTTTACCATACTTTATGAACTTGTTTTACTCTCCCTTTAGATTAAAAGCTCTAGTAAAAGAATGCTGGCTTTTGGATTTTTTCCCCTCCACCTGTGAATCCTCTGCACTCAGAACAATGATATATTAAGATAAACATTTGAACATTTATTTAATTTGAATTTTTAGCTGGTACAATATAAATAATCAACCTCCTTTTTTTTTTACAAGTAAGGAAAGAGAAGTCCAAAGAAGTTGCATGATTTACTCTGATTCATTTATCTATGCACTAAGGCAAGTAGGTGGCATAGTGGATAGGATGCTGGTCCTAGAGTGAGTAAAACCTAAATTTAAATCTGACCTCAGAAACTTAGTAACTGTCTAAGTAACCCTGGGCAAGTCACTTAACTCATAATCGCCTCCACTTCTTCAATAAACACCTACTTCCGAAAGTTGTTCTGAGAATCAAATGACATAATGTACCATAATGTAAGGTACTTTAGCCTAGCTCCACACATAGTAGGTGGTACATAAAGGCAATTATTATTATTTACCATCATGTTTGGCTGGTTAGTTTTTATTTATTTGCTTTCTCTAAACTAAATATAAATTTCTTGACCAGAGGTTGCTTGTACTCCCCACAGTGTAGAACAGGGGTTCTCAAACTGTGGCCACTGAGGACAGTTATGTGGCCACCAGGTTATGGCAAATGGGCTGAGGGGTAGAGACAGAGTGTGAGTTTTTGTTTTTACTATAGTCCGGCCCTCCAACAGTCTGAGGGACAGTGAACTGGCTCCCTATTTAAAAAGTTTGAGGACACTGGTGCAGAACAATGTTAATTAGTAGAGCATCAGAGATGCATGAATTACTGAAAGAACTGGTCACAAAATATATAAATTTCATAACTGTAAGGGATCTCAGAGCTGTGGAGTCAAACCCAAATAGAAACAGATCTCTGCAGATCTTAGAAAACCATAAATGAACATTATCTATGCTACATTGCATTTTTTTTTTTTTAAATTAAATCTTTCCCAATTACATTTTAATCTGAAGAGCTCCATTGGGAGTTGTCTGGCCATGTATTGGATATCTCTACCTCATAGGTAATTTAATTCAATCTTCTTTTTACAGATGAGGAACTTAAGTCCTGGGAATTTTTAATAAATTGGCCAAAAATCATATTGATGATAAATAGAAGTCAATTAAAACTCAGGTCCTTAGATCTATAAATCCAAAATTCTTTCCCCAATTATCAAGTTGGTACTAGGGCTCCCAGAGAGCTTTAACAGCAATAATCTTAAGAAATTTCTATTAAAAAAAAAAAAGTCAATCACAATAAATACATCTATAACAACTGACATAAAGAACTTCTCCTTCTTTGGAATCTATTTAGAAAGCAGTTTTTCTAAAATATGCCAGCCAAAATCTCATCCCTGACACCTTCTGGCTGTTGTGACCCTGGACAAGTAATTTGGTATCTCAATTTTCCCCCAAGTAGAAATAGGTAGAGCAGTGGTTAGAGTGCTAAACTACAATCAAATCTGAATTCAAAAACATCACCTCAGTCACTCCCTATGTCACCTGGTCCAGTGCTTTAACTACTATCTAGGTATTATTAGAAACTGCAAAGTAGACGCTACTTTGTGTATTACTTTTTTTGCATTTTGCAATTCTCATTTTATCCTCACACAACCTGGGGAGCTGGATGCTACCACTATCCCCGTTTTACAGATGAGGAAAACAAAGCTTAACAGCGATTGCCCCAGGATTACACAAGTCAATACCTTATTTGAACTCAAGAAACGCTTCCCATTCATTAGTCTCCTATCCAAATGAAACTACAGACTCCATGTCCACAAAAAGAAAAAACAAAACACTCCTCCCCCCCCCAAAAAAAAACACCCAATAACTCCACAATCTTGCAGGCGAGATTTAGAATTTTATCCCTCTCTCCAGAAATTGTCTGTGCCAGAAAAAAACAAAAAAAACAAAAAAACACAATTAATGGATTTAATGTGAATAGCCAGGTGTCACACCAAAACGTGGTCACTTAACAAGATTGTTGAACCCTTTTCCCACACCGTCTCACCCCGATCCTCCACTCGGTTCCGCTGCAGCGGATGTGTCCGCAAGGCACCGGGTCAGCCCGGGCTGGGGGAGGGAGAGAGCTACTCCGGGAAAACAACAACGGCCCCGGCCCTTCCGAAGCTAAAGTGCCGGGAGGGTGCCGGGGAGGGCGGAGAGATCCCCACACAACGGAAACAGGTAAATAAAAGAGTAAGGTCAAGCCCTACCCCTCTCTCCCCCCTCACGCGCTGACCCGGGAGGTGGCGGGTCTGGGGGCGAGCCTGGGAGGAAGATGCGAGCGCAAGGACTGCGGCCTGACAGAGACAAGGCAGCCTTCAGTACGAGAGGGTCAGTCTCTGGAGCTTCCCCTCCTTCCCCAACTCAACCTCCGTGGATCTTTAGTTACCTTGTTTAGATCCCCCGCCCGCCACGGCCTGCACCTTTCTCCTCCTCCTCCTCCTCCTCCTCCTCCTCCTCCTCCTCCTCCTCTCCCCCCTCCCTCTGCCCCGCCTCGGGTTACACACCTCGGGCCGCTCCCCCAGTAACCTGCCCCCGCTTGCTCCCAGCCACACTGACCGGCCTTTTCCCACCGCACAGCGGCTGTAGCCCCTCCTCACACAGCGCCACACTTCCATTCTCCTTCCAGAGGCCAGCTGCCTCTGGCCACTCTCCCGGACTCGGCCTAGGCAGCCGACTCAGCCCCATCACCCTCCGGCCCGACTAGGGCCCAAGGTTCAAAGCACGCCGGGAAACGTAGTTGCGACTAGAATGAGAGCTGCCAACTTGTGACGCTACCTCCCCCTCACCCCAACCAATCCGGTCGTCTCGTTTAGAACACATGCAGAAAGATTGCCAGACGTGAGAAGCCTGCACGGCCATGTCTGAAGCTGGTAAAGTGCCCGAATCTCTGCTCTAAAAAGATAGGTACAATAATTTGATGTGGTAATTAAAACCTCAGGCACAGAGAGTCATGTACATAGTGGGCTGGTAAAATAAACTAACTGCTAAAATAAACTGCTAAAATAAAAAAAGAAATAGACTTGCTTTTCTTCTTTTCCTAATTGCCCTAGCAATTATCGTCGAATGCGTCCTGTTATTGGCCGGAACTGACCCAAGGTGCAAAGGGCTATCTCCAGTCCTAGGATCCGCATAACAATGTATACCACAAAATAATGATAAATGTTGGAGAGGATGTGAGAAAACTGGAACATAAGACATTGCTGGTGGAGTTGTAAACTGATCCAACCATTCTGGAGAACAATTTGGAATTATGTCCAGAGGGCTATAAATCTATGTATACTCTTTGATCCAGTAGTACTGGGCCTGTATCCCTAGAAGATCATTAAAGGAGGGGGAAAGACCCACATGAGAAAAATGTGTGTAGCAGCCCTTTTTGTAGTGGCAAGAAACTGGAAACTGAGTGGATGCTCATCAGTTAAGGAATAACTGAACAAGTTGTTATATCTATGTTTTGGAATATTATTCTATAAGAAATGATCAGCAGGATGATTTCAGAAAGGCCTAGAGAAACTTACATGAATTGATGCTTAGTGGAGTAGAATCAAGAGAACCTTGTATGTAGTAACAACAAGATTATGCAATGATCAATCCTGATGGATTTGGTTCTTTTCAACATGAGGTGATTCAGGTCAATTCCAATAGACTTGTGATGAACAGAGTCCATTTGTATCCAGAGAAAGGACTGTGGGGACTGAGTGTAGATCACAACATAGTATTTTCACTTTTCTGTTTGCTTGCTTTTTGTTTTCTTCCTCATTTTTTTTCTTTTTGATCTGATTTTTCTTGTGCAGCATGATAATTGTGGGAAAACGGATAGAAGAATTGCACATGTTTAACATATAATGGATTTTTCCTGTCTAAGGGAGAGAGTAGAGGGAAAGGAGGGAGAAAAAATTTAAAACACAAGCTTTTTCAGGGATGAATGTTGAAAACTATGCATATATTTTGAAAATAAAAAGCTAAAAAAATTTTTTTTATGTATGTATCCACTATGATAGGAAAGAAGTAACTACCCTTCCCACCTAGTAGTTACATAAAGCCTTTCATTTATGGCAAACATTTAAAAGGTGATAAGGTTTTACAATGTATCCATTATCACTTTTGACATCAATTTCTAATTGGCTTCCTTGACATTACTTTCTCGTTTCTACAAACCATATATATATATGCAAAAATAATATGCAATACCTGGCACATAGATGATAAATGTTTATTGGTTGCTTCAAGCACAAGCCTGACCATATAATTCTCCTGCTTAAAAATCTTTAACTATTAAACCAAAGCATAAATCCCTTGACTTAGCACCATAGGCAAATTAAAGTTCAATTCCAAGTTACCTTTCCATGTTGCTCCTGGTTTCAGAGACTTTGTAGCTAAATTACTTGCTTAACCTCTGCTTCAACTTTCTCAGCTGTAAAATTGGGTTAATAATAACACCTATTTCGAAGGATTGTTATGAGAATCAAGTGAGATAATACTTGTGCCTAGGCATTTAATAAATGCTTGTTTCCTGCCTTTAAAAAATAATTGTTAAATGAGTGATTAAATTTAGCAATGCTAGCTAGCTATATAGTTTGCTTCTAAACTGTTTACATATGTATCTCCTTTGGTCATAATCTTGTGAGGTTCTATTCTTCACTTTTTACAGATGAATAAACTAGCAGAAAGAGGAGAAAGTGACTTGGCCAACATCACAAACCTGAGGTAGTATTCAAATTCAAGTCTTTCTGTTAGTAGTCTATAAGATTTTATTAATGCCTACTATGTGCCAAGCCAATGGGCTAAGCACAGGGAATAATACAAAGAAAGGCAAAAGCCAGTCCTTTCCAGTTCTCCAGGAGCTAGCTCAGGAGACAATGTGTAAACCACTGCTTACAAAGATGTGTCGAGGACAAATTGAAGATAATCTTCTGAAGAAAGGCACCAGGGTTAAGGAGGATCAGGAAATACTTTCAGCAGAAAATAGGATTTCAGCTGATTTGTCTGTCCTTTGTTCTGGAAAAGGACCATAATATCTGGAAAGGAGATATCATGACCTATAAATGAATAGGATTTTAATGAGGTTGGACTATGGGAAGTCAACAGACTCATTCTCTTCTGGAGCCATCTGGGTTCAGTGGCAAGATACAGATCAGGACGACTGGAGATGATCTGGGATACTGCGGGAGACCTTGAAGGAAGCCATGACAGCAAGGAAGTAGAGATGGGAAGGATCAAAATTTCAGGCATGAAGAGCAGCCAGTGAAACTGACCAGAAACAAGGAGGTCAATGTCACTGAATTGAGGAGTTTGTGGGAGAATTGGAAAAATAAGAGGGAGCCAGGTTGTGAAGGATTTGACATGACAAACAAAGATTTTATATTTGATCCTGGAAGTGTTAGGAAGTTACTGAAGTGTATTGAATGAGTGAATGACATGTCAGACCTGTGCTTCAGGAAGATTAATTTTACAATTGAATGGTGGATGGATTAGAATAGGGAGAGACCTGAGGCAGGAAGATCCATCAGCAGGTTATTTCAGTATGCCAGGTATGAATTGATGAGGGTGATGGAAGTGTCAAAGGAAAGGATGGGGCATATATGAGAGATGTTACAAAAGTAGAAATAATATTTGACAATTGGTTAGATACTAGAGTGAGTGCTGAGATAATAAGATCTGGGATGAGAAAGAGTGAAAAGTTGAGCTTGGGCAATTAGGAGGGTGGTGTTTCCCTTCAGTGTATAGGAAGTTTGGAAAGGGGATGGATTTGGAGGTCAAGCTATTGAGCTCAGTTTTGGACATGTTGCATTTAAGGTGTTTACAATACATGCAATTTAAGCTGTCCAATAGGCAAGAGGTTAGGACGAAATAAGTAGATTTGAGAATTACAAGTATAGAGATTATAATTGCATGTATGGGAGCCAAAGGGATCACCAAGTGAAATAGCATGTAGTTGCTTGCTGCTTTTGCAGATTATTTAGGCCCTATTAAAGATGTTATTTTTGGGGAAGACGTTGTTAGTATAATGGAAATGCATTTGAAATAAAAAGATGTTTCTCATTGTATGTCTTTTGGTTCATATTGCCCTGTTTTCTAATTGTTCCAGTTTAGAGACTTATTATATCTGATTGATTGTACATGGTATCCTCTTATTCATTGTTTCAAAATTCTGGGTTTTTTTCTGTTTCTGTTTGTTTCTGTTTCTTTTTCTTTTTTTTTCTTTTTTTCTTTTTTTTCTTTTTCTTTTTTTTTTTTTTGCTGAGGCAATTAGAGTTAAGTGATTTTCTCAGGGTCACACAACTAGGAAGTATTAAGTGTTTGAGTCTGGATTTGAACTCAGGTCCTCCTGACTTCAGGGCCAGTGCTCTATCTACTGTGCCATCTAGCTGCCTCCAAAAGTCTGTTTTATCTAACTAACCAAACTGTAAGTTTTGTTTTGTTTTTTTCCTGGCAAGGGCCCTATTTTTACATTAATTTCTTTCTCATTCTAGCATAGTTCTGGATATACTGAAAAACACTTTTTGATGACTTAATTTGATTGAGGAATGTTGGTGTTATTGATAGAGATTATTATTTCTGTGGAATCAACTGGTAACCAAAGTTCATTTCTATCATGCACACAAAAAATTTGAATTTGTAAAACAAGTCACTATTGTATTTACTCTGCTTTCAAGTCTACCTTTTTGACAGGTTTGAACTTTCACTTCAATTCAAAATCTGATTCCACAAATATTTATTACATGGCTACTATGTGACAGACACTGTGCTAAGAAGTGAAATACAAAGCCAAAAATAAAATAATCCTAACTCCCAAGGAGCTGACATTTTATTGGGGAATATAACTTTTTTGCATCTAAGGAAATACAAAGTTATTTTTGAGGGAATGTAAAAAAAAGTGTATCTGTGGGAAAGACAAGTCTTGGTGGTGTTGGGGGGAGGGTGGCACGTGAATTCAGTCTTGAAGGAAGCTAAGGATCTTAAGAGGCAAGATTAAGGATCTTAATGAGAATGGGAGGCAATCAAGGTATGGAATGTCTGTGCACAGATAGTGAGAGAAGAAACAGAATATTATGTACAGGCAGTAGCAAATAGTTCATTTTGGTCTGAACGCCGAGAATGTAAGGGGGAGATAACATAAAATCAGTTTAGATAGAAAAGCTGTAGTCAGATTGTGAAAGGATTTAAGTATCAAAAAGAGAAGTTTGCATTTTATTTTTGAGGCAATAAAGACTAACAAAACTTTTTGAGCAGAAAGATGACATGGTCAGACGTGTATGTTTTATTTAGGATGTCAATTTGTTAGGTATGTACAGGATGAATTGAAGAAAGGAGAGGATGGAGGCAGGGAGATCAATTAAGAAAAAGTCCAAAAGAGAAGTGATAAGGCCTCAAATAAAGTTGTTTATAATAGTGTAGATAAGGGGATGAAAATAGGAGATAGAATCAATAGAACTCGAAAACTGATAAAGAAATGGGGGGAGGATGAATTGTGTGTGGAGAAGAGGGATGTGTGTGTGTGAGAAGATGAGTTCTGTTTTGGACATATTGAAATTGAAGTAGTTATGGGATATCCAGTTGAAAATGTTTAATAGGTATTTGTTCATGAGGGACTCAAGTTCTAGAAAGAGACTATAGATCTGAGTGCCATCTTCATGGAGAATAATTGCATCCATGAGAACTGATAAAATTACAGAAAGAGAGAGAAGAAAAAAAGGCCCAAGACAGAGTTTTGGACATAACCCAGTGGATTGCAAGAATGTAATAGGGAATTGGAGATAATATCTGATAGTGGACAGAGGCTTCCAGGCTTTCTTTCTAATCAAGTTGAGAGGATTAGGGAGACTTAAGATCAATGAAATATTTCCCTCCAAGGTCATTATTGGAATAAAAAAACTGAAATTTTGAAAAAAAGTAAGAAGAATCTGTAAGTATCTTTAAAAAGAACTCCCAACAGAAAGTTGGAATGCTGTTGCTTCTAGGAGTGTGCAAGAAGTTGCCTTTCCTGATATAGCCTATATGTTTCAGCCATGATCAAGAAATACAAGACATGAAAGAATATGGAGATAACAAAATATCAGAGATTATTAATCAAAGTTGAAGAAAGCTGAACAGAGAGCTAGTAGGGAGCCTCTTGATTATGTATTACTCTGTTGTGAACAGAGCTGGTGATCCCTATTTTAGATGTTTCCCTTCTCACTCTCCCTTTTTTTTTTTCAAAGGAGAGAGTAATATCCCTCAGCCCCCGTCTCTTCATCCTTGCTTCTGTTAAGAGTCTATTCTCTTTTTTTTCCCACAAGAATTTTTTTAGAAGAAATATTACTAACAGGGAGAGAAAGTAGGAATTGAATTTATTGATAGGACTGATGTGTTATCATCACAGCGATTCTACCAAATGCTAGCATTCTGCTTTGTCTCTGTGCAAGCTGACAAACCTGAAGGTACCTGACTTTCACAAGAGGGGTGTGATCCCCTAGAAGGAGGCAGACCAAGGGAAGGAAAAGGGGGAAGAATTGGACGTTGGGCTCAAACCCACGACCCTGAGATTAAGAGTCTCATGCTCTACCGACTGAGCTAGCCAGGCCAGAGAGTGAAATATGTAAAGTTTTTGAATTGTGAGGGTCTGGTCGTCTGCTCAATTATAATCCTTCTCTGGGAGGAGATCTGTAAAATCTTTTCCTCTGTGCGCAGGTTTCTTGGGAGCTCTGAATCTCCTCCAGCTCTTGTCCTTCCCCAAATAAGACTGGTCTCCTTTCAGCCTGCCTGGTGTCACAACTCTATCCCAGAGTCAATTCTCTCAGACCCAATGCTGCCCTTCTTTTATCCTCCCAGAGAATAGGCATATGAGAACTCAATGGGGCGTGGGGAAATACTTCCACCAATGAACTTTCTCCTTTTAGAATTCTTAAGGTGTAAACTCCCTTTAAAGGCTCGAACCAAAGGTCTGAGCTAGAGAACTGTCAAGTCAACCTGAGTTCTCAACTTGTCACTGTCCAGACAACCTGAGTTCTCACCTTGTAATCCTAACATTTCCCCCTTTCTTTTGATTTAGAACATAGGATGGTCATGACCTTGAAACATAAATCCATCAATATGGGAGGCATTACACATAATTACATGGATTACATAAACACATAGTAACATAATACATACTAGAAGTATGTAACAAATAACATGATCAAATAATCATAAATTGAGAATTTATAAATGTCCATAAGTCCATTGTCCATTAGTCTCATCTTGTGTTAGGAAAACCAATAATTCCTGTTGGTTTTAAAGTTCTTTAACAGTCTTCTTATTAGCCATGCTCTTTCAGTGTCAGATGTTTCTTAGATTTTCTCCTTTGTTTTGAGGTCTTTCTCTTTTTCTGTCTCTCTCCGATGGACAAGGCAAATATAACTTGTTGGCACCCATCTGATTCCTTCTCCATCTGAAAAAATATAAGCAAACCCACTCCCCCAGGCAGTTAACCTATCTGGTCCCTTCCATTCACCACTTTCTGGGTCTCTCCACATCACTTGGCGACTACATTGGAATTGTTTGCACTAGACACAGCCCTTTTGGTTTAAAAGGCCTGTATTCTCCCCAAGTGTACTCCATTTTTGCAATCTTATTTTTCAGATCTTTAATTTTATTCAAATCTAAAGGTGCATATCTTCTCCTTTTTTGACCTACAGAGTTAATCTCTTCAATCACAGGATATGCATGTATAAAATCACTTATATCCTGTCCTTCTCTCTTAGCTTTAACCAATGCTTTTTCTAATCTTGTCATAGGCTGCTTCACAGGTGATCTGTTTGTGTTTCTGCCTCTTCCCCTCCTCCTTCCTCCACCCCTGAAGGTGGAGTTGATTTGGGCCTGTCAATAATCTCTCTAGGCAGGTTGAAGCTTCTTCAAGAGAATCAGAGTCATCACACCCTAATTCCTTATTTAAATCCCCTTGCTCTTGGGCAAGATCTTGATCTTTCCTTTTTTCCTCACACTTCCTCTTCTGTTCATTTTTAAAACTTTTCCTTCTCCTACAACTTGCTCCATAGTTTAAGGCTAATTAAACTACGTTGTAGATATAAAATACCTCTGCAGAAATTGAATGAGGCCCATTTTTTTGTGTGAAATTCTTTCATTTCAAATCCCACTAGCTTCCAGTTATCTACATCTATTTTTTCTTCCTCTAAGAATCAAGGGGACGTGCGTCTTAATATAGCCAAGACTTTAGCAATCTGTACCCAGGTTACAAGTAAACTCTGCTCCTCAGTTATATTAATTATACTCTCTATAGTACCACTCCTGATTGGGACTGGAGCTGAGGCTGCCGCTGGGGCTGGGGCTGAGTCGGCTGAGGTCGAGGGATTGTCTTTAGCTAATATCTGCCCCATTTCAGCTATAAGAGATTGTTGGTTTAGCCCTTAACAAGGTAAGTTCCTTATTTGTCTATAAGAACACTCACTTAATCTTTAACAAAGTTTCTTGTTACTCACGGTTATTTCTGCATCAGAAAGTCTTTTCCACTGGAATCAGGATCGTGTCTGCCCCATGTTGGGTACCAATTTGCAAAGTTCTGTTGTCTCCAGAAACTGCCAGTCGCTCTCTGGGAGGAGATCTGCTGTCTCAACTCAATTTCTCGGCCAGATTCTTCTTCCTGTAGAGAGCTGATGTTCTCTGGCCTAGAGTAGAGAGACTTCTTCCTCCAGAGAGCTGCCCCAATTCTGGCCCAGACAAGATTCTCCCCTTGCTCAATGGTGTCTTCTTTTATCCTCCCAGAGAATGGGCGTGGAATAACTCAATACTTCAACCAATGAACTTGCTCCTCCTAAGCATGTAAGCTCTTCCCCAGGTATTCACAGGGGTAAAACTCCCCTAAAGGCTGGAACTAGAGAATTGTTAAGTACTGACTTAGCACTGAGTAAGAACCTATCATCTCATTATCTCATTAGCACTTAGAAAGAACCTAACATTTGTCAAACACTAGATTGCTATTTTTATTCACTATCTTGTCCTGTGAACCTAACCTATTCCACTGATCAACTCTCTATTTCTTATCCAATACCATATGGTTTTGGTGACTGCTGCTTTATAATATAGTTCTAGATCAGGTACAGCTAGACCACCTTCATTTGATTTTTTTTTTTCATTACTTCCCTTGAAATTCTTGACCTTTTGTTCTTTCATATGAATTTTTTTTGTTATTTTTTTCTAGGTCATTAAAATAGTTTCTTGGGAGTCTGATTGGTATAGCACCAAATAAATAGATTAGTTTAGGGAGTATTGTCATCTTTATTATATTCGTTCGGCCTATCCAAGAGCACTTAATGTCTTTCCAATTATTTAAATCTGACTTTATTTTTATGGCAAGTGTTTTGTAAATTTGCTCATATAATTCCTGACTTTCCTTTGGTAGATATATTCCCAAATATTTTATACTATCGACAGTTATTTTGAATGGAATTTCTCTTTGTATCTCTTGCTGTTGGATTGTGTTGATAATGTATAAAAATGCTGAGGATTTATGTGGATTTATTTTGTATCTTGCAACTTTGCTAAAGTTCTGAATTATTTCTAATAGCTTTTTAGCAGAGTCTTTGGGGTTCTCTAAGTATACCATCATATCATCAATGTTGACTGATTTAAGAAAGGTAAATGAACAGATGGAAACTATGGGAACTCTTCAACCTGGATGGAAACTATAGGAACTCTTCAACCTGGACTCCCATCTCCTACTCAACTGCCTAGACAATGGCCTCTTTGGATTATAGATGTTAAAGATTGTTTCTATTCTATCCCTCTAGATAAGGAGGATATGAAAAGATTTGCCTTTTCAATGCCCAGCGTTAACTTAGTTGAGCCTTATAAAAGATATGAATGGACAGTTTTGTCACAGGGAATGAAAAACAGCCCTACTATGTGCCAAATGTATATTGCTGCTACTCTTACTCCAGTAAGAAAAGCATTTCCAAAAGTAATGATATTACATTACATGGATGATATATTGGGATGTGTACCTGAGGAACAAATGTTAGAAGCATGTCTACAAAAGACCATAGAAACACTAAAGAATTATAAATTGTACATAGCTCCAGAAAAAATTCAAAGACATGCTCCTTTTCAATATTTAGGATATGAAGTATAACCTAAAGTGCTTACAGTACAAAAACTCTCCTTAAGAACAGAGAAGCTAAAAACCTTAAATGACTTCCAGAAATTGATAGGAGATATCCAATGGATGCTTCCAGTGTTAGGCTTGACTACCAATCAATTGCAACCATTATGTGACATTTTAAGAGGAGACAGTGCTTTAAACTCACCATGCCAGCTTTCAAAAGTAGCTCAAGAGGCTTTGAGAGAAGTTGAACTGGCTTTATCCAATGTGGTTGAGTCACTCAAAAACCCTTGGAAATATTCATTTTTGCTACAAAAGAGGCACCCATCGCAGTCCTTCATCAAGGAGACAGTGTGATAGAGTGGGTGAATTTCCCAGCACAACCAGAACAAAGCCTTACTCCTTACCCGGTGCTTGTGGCTAGAATTTTATCAAAGGCCATTAAGCAAGCAGTACAATTATCTAGGATAAGACCTGACAAGATATACACCTTTTATACTAATGCACAAGTTAATGTATGCTGTGAAACCATCCCAGAGTGGCAAATTTTATTAGCCATGGCTCCAAATTTTATACATGTCTCCATTAAAGATAACCAGACTATTACATAATTGGCGATGAATCTTGAAGAAAAGTTTCTAAAGTTCCTCTTAAAGGACCAACTATTTTTACAGGTGTATCCAAATGTAATATTTGCCTGTATACTCTTGTGACTTAACTATAAAGAGAGTAGTCAGAACTCCTTTTCAGTCCACTCAGCAGAATAAATTATATGCAATCATTCTAGCTCTTACTTATTATCCAGGAGATAGAAATATAATATCTGAAGATGACAGGAACAAATAACGATGAATGTTGGAGGGGCTGTGGGAAAACTGGGACACTGATGCATTGTTGGTGGAGTTGTGAAAGAATCCAACCATTCTGGAGAGCAATCTGGAATTATGCCCAAAAAGTTATCAAAATGTGCATACCCTTTGACCCAGCCATACTACTACTGGGCTTATACCCCAAGGAACTACTAGAGAAGGGAAAGGGTCCTGTATGTGCCAAAATGTTTGTGGCAGCCCTTTTCATAGTGGCTAGAAGCTGGAAGATGAATGGATGTCCATCAATTGGAGAATGGTTGGGTAAACTATGGTATATGAATGTTATGGAATATTATTGTTCTATAAGAAATGACCAACAGGAGAAATACAGAGAGGCTTGGAGAGACTTGCATCAACTGATGCTGAGTGAAACGAGCAGAACCAGAAGATCATTATACACTTCAACAATGATACTGTACGAGGATGTATGCTGATGGAAGTGGATTTCTTCAACATAGAGAAGAGCTAATCCAATTCCAATTGATTAATGATGGACAGAACCAGCTACATCCAGAAAAGGAACACTGGGAAATGAATGTAAACTGTTATTTTTACCTTCTGAATCCAATTCTTCCTGTGCAACAAAAAATTCGGTTCTACACACATATATTGTATCTAAATTATACTGTAATATATTTAACATATATAAGACTGCTTGCCATCTGGGGGAGGGGTGTTGGGGGAGGAAGGGAAAAAATCTGAATAGAAGTAAGTGCAAGGGATAATGTTGTAAAAAAAATTACCCATGCATATGTACTGTCAAAAAATGTTATAATTATAAAATAAAATAAAAAATTAAAAAAAAAAAAAAAAAAAAAAAAAGAAAAGAAAAAAAAAGAAATATAATATCTGATTCGGCCTATTCAGTAGGTGTGGGTACAAAGAATCATCACAGCCCAAATAAAATTTGTAGTCTCCAATATATATCAGCTCTTTAAGGAACTTCAAGAGCAAGTGAGAAAGCATCCAGGTAAGATTTAGATCTTGCATGTCCATTCTCATAGTGGACTTCCGGGTCCTATTTTTGATGGTAATTCAAAGGCAGATACTTCTAACTATATTGGCCAATACTCCTTTATTTCAAGAAGCCCAAGGATCTCATTCTAAATATCATCAGGCTGCTTGAGCTTTATGCTTACAATTTAGAAGTTAGGAGCATAGTAAAAGCCTGTCCAGCTTGCCTTTCTTTCCACGCTCCTACATTCCCTCCAGGGAAGAACCTTCATGGTTTGAGACCTAATGACACTTGGCAAATAGATGTGACCCATTATAAATCTTTTGGTCGTCTGTCTTTTATTCATGTTGTGGTAGACACTTTTTTAGGATTCACTTTTGCAATACCAGCAGCAAAAGAGACAGCCCAAGTGGTCACTGAATTCCTTATACAACCACTTGCAATAATGGGTGTGCCACAAACAATAAAAACAGATAATGGACCTCTATATACTTCTAAACATTTTGCACACTTTTGTGCACAGTATAAGAGTATAAGGTGTGTAAAAACACACCACTGGCATACCCTTTAATCCTCAAGAACAGTAGAGAGGAGAAACAGAGACATGAAGACACTGCTCCAAAAACAAAAGAAAGGGGGAGCCACGGGTAACCCTAGAGAACTTCTAAAAATAGCTCTTTATACTATTAACTTCTTGATCTTTGAGAAAGATGAACTGGCTCTGGCAGACATGATTTATAACCCACCAGAAGGGCAGTGTCCAGTGAGAGCATCTCTACTATCTTTAGATAATTGTCAGGTGATGTGGAGAGACCCAGAAAGTGGTAAATGGAAGGGACCAGACAGGTTAACTGCTTGGGGGAGAGCATTTGCTTGTATCTCCACAGATGGAGAAGGAATCAGATGGGTGTCAATGAGCCATATTAGCCTTGTCCATTAGAGAAGACCCAAGAAACATCGAGTGGTTTCCGTTGCTGACTGTGCCCACCACTGACAGAGCCTGGCAGTTATGGCATTTGCCTCATGGACATCAAAAATTATTGGACTTCAAAACCCTCAGGAATCATTGGATTCTCTGAGACATGATAAGACTGTTGTTGGAGGACTTGAAAATCCTCAGGAATCATTGGATTCTCTGATAAATAATAAGACTGTTGCAGGACTTCAAAATCTGCAGGAATCATTGGATTCTCTGAGACATGATAAGATTGTTATAGGACTTGAAAACCCTCAGGAATTATTGGATTCTTGAGACATGATAAGACTGTTGTAAGACTTGAAAACCTGCAAGAATCATTGGATTTTCTGAGAAATCATACAGGACTTCAAAATCTGCAGGAATCATTGGATTCCCTAACATATAAAAAAGACTGTTGCAGGACTCAAAAACTTGTGGGGATCATTGGATTCCCTGACATATGAAGCAATGGACAATAGATTGGTTTTGGACTATCTCTTGGCTGCTGAAGAAAGTGTATGTGTGACTGATGTTTACATACCCTTTTTCTAAGACTTCTGGAAATCTTTTACAAGACCATGTTGATTTATATTGTTTGTTATATCACTACTTGCATGTACAATTCATGTTTGTTACATCACATTGAGCCTGCACTGGCTGTGGGGAGAGTCATCACTAATAGTTTGTGTGTTATTGCTATGTGCTTGTGTGAAACCTCCCATGCTAATGGATTTGTGCATATCTGTTCTAATAAGATGCTTCAGCTCAGAAACCCTCTAGCAATCCCCACTTCCCTTTGGTGCTTTTCATCTCCCTTCCTGAGATATCAGGGAGGATGTGATCATCTCCTTTTGGGTGTTTTCATCTCCTTTCCTGAGAAATCAGGGAGGATGTGATCATCTGTGTTCTAAAACAAAAGAAAGTGGGAGATGTAAAGGGCTGAAACTGAGTTGCACTGAGGTCCAAGCAATTGAGGCTAATTACCAATTGGACAATACTCTATTAGCATATCCTTGGAGAATAGCCTGGCCCACTATCCTGTCCTGGCTTGATCTGTGGGTGTACACAGTAAATGGTAAGAGGCATCAGAGGGTGGAGTAGGACAAGTGGGAATTACTCTTTGGTGGTGTAGAGAGAGAAACAAGGTGTGGAGATTCCTATATCTATTCCCCTGATGGCCACTCAAAAGACCAACAATAAAGATCAAGGTTTTGCTTATCCTGACTCTGGCTGATTCTAAGGTATCCAGGGTGCTAACTCGGTCTTCACACTTTGTCAGTGTTCCATAAATAAAACAAAGCAGTTTGCTATTTTCTATTCCAAATTTGAGAATATAATATAATGAAATGGAAATGTCAAGTGTGAGATATTACTGCGCAGGAACCTAATATTAAAGAGAAATCCATATTGGATTTTCATCTTCATTTAATGTTAAATGAATCAGTAGGTTCTGGAGATTTTGCTGCTTCACAAACCACTTAGTCCTTTCTACTTAAAGACTACTGGCATTTGATTTCTCCATTACACAGTTTATTACAATACAAAGAAGCAGCCTTTTTAAAATATAGAAATGATGTGGGGAATTTTTTAGAGTTCTTTCCAAAAATAATTTTTAGGTGTGTTTTATTTATTGGACAGATTAAGGGTTTAGGCAAGGAATGTAGCTATTAAAATATCATGAACTTTCAATTATGCTTTAAGTAATGTCATTGTTGTAGATAATGCAAAATAACAATTAAGAATATTAAAAATCTAGTATATATATGTATAGACATATATATATATATATATATATATATATATATATATATATCTATACATATATATATATACACACACACACATATAAAATATATAAAGAGAAACAATGTGCAAGTTGCCATGGCCAATCATGATAGTATAACAAAGTTGTCTTAGGGAATACACATACTGAAAAAGCAATTAGAAGAATAGTCAAAAATGGATTCATTTTCTGGCCAATTATGAGTCTAAAAGACAAATTTTGTAAACAGTATAAGACTAAGAAATAGTGTGTTATATAATAGTGGTACTCAAATGTTTTGATCTCAGGATCCATTTGTATAACCCTAACATATGGTGCCCAACGTGGGGCACAATATTTAGAATGCTAAGCCCTGAGATATTATTAAGTATTAAAATTAATATCCAGGAAGGCATAACAGTTCCTTGTCCAAAAGAGAAGGTAGAGATACACTATGGATCAATTTGTGGCCAGACCCAAGAGTAGAATTGTGAAAGAAGAGCAAGTTTATGAATTACAAACCAGAACGGGTGATTTTTTTTAACAGAGAACACACCCCAAGAAAAGCAGCAGTGCTCCCCAGTGCCAGAAAGCATTTATTCTTCATTAGAAGGTTTATCAAGATATGTGCCTCCAGGTGATTGAGATAATAAAGAAAACTACTTCCCCCACCCTTTAAGTACAGCTCAAACAGAGAAAATGGGTGAAGGGATTAAGCAAATAGAACACAAGTTGCAGGAATTAGGCCTTAAAGCCGGAGATAAAGTGAAGGCCAAGTTAGAGCAATTAGACCAGGAAATGCAACAGCTCAGGCAGAGAACTGAGGTAGCAGACTGAGAAAGGGTTCAATTAGAACAAAAAAGAAAGCCAGAGCCCTGGGTACAGATTGAGCCAGAGAAGAGACAGGAGATAGCTTTGGAAAGACCAGTTGTTTTTCCCTTGAGCACAAAAAAAGCCACCTCCTCACAGCTTTACAGGAAGGCTTAATGAAGGCTGCTGCTGAAGGTAAAGATATAATGCTGTGGGATTCTGAGAAGATAGAAGGAAAGAAATGTAATAAATGTGGCAGAAAGGGACATTTCCAAGCTCAATGCCATAAGTGGCCAAAAGAGGACAGAAAATTCTTTGACCTTGCTTGGGGCAAGATGGGCCATGTGGTAGAATTTTGTAGGATCAGGAAGAAAAGTAAGACTGCAATTCAGAGAAACTCGCATGGGGGTCCCTTGAGGACCCCAAACACATACTAAGTAGATTAAGATCAAGCTTTGATGAGAAATATTTACAGTATTTGGTGAATGCAGTTGAGGGTTTTAACATTAGCTCATGGACTACTGCACATATTGAGGTACAATCTAAGGCAGGAGATAGAATCAGACTTTCAGACTTATGCACCCATGATTGTACATACGATATTAAAATATATGGAACCTGTGAACTTAAAGGGAGATCATCTAATCCCTAAAGCACTCCCATTACATTCTTTTGGTGAAGTGAATTTTACTCAGATGCTTGGGCAAGAAAAACTCATGTGTACTATTTATACAGAAAACAAGCCATTCTTAAGAATAACAAACTCAGAAAAAATTGGTCTCCTGAATGGCTGATTAAAATTCAAATAGTAACAGCTAAGGAAGTAGGCTTTATGGACCGAGCCAAAAAATACTTGTGGTGTACTGAGGACAGTAATTGTTATAGTATTCAGAAATTTTTAAAAACACAGCTCAGATAGAGAAAGTGGAGTTTTATACTTATAAAACTACTAGGATAGTCTTTGGAGAGTTGGAACTCCTCTTTTCTTACCTCGTGGATTTTCCACTTCCACAGGTGGGCTTGATTTCCCAATCCCCTATGAGTACTTATAAAACAGTGTTTATGTTTAGAATGGTTTGGAAAATTGCTGTTTTAATCACTAGAATAAATAGACAGTGTGTGATCTTTGACCCAGGAGGAAAAGTAATATCAGATTTATTGATTCACACTCCTGAAATACAATTCGATTTCAGAAATTCAAACTTTGATTTTAGGCAAAAGAATTAAGGGATATTATGGACTGAAGCTTTTATAGCCGAGTGTCCTTTTCTCATTAACTGTATGAGTGGCACACCATTGAAAAGGTTGGTAGACACAGATGTAAGTAACATAGCTATTAGATGGGCCAGCTGGACTGGTAATTGATTAAAAATCACAGCAAATACCTATGTGTCAGGTATAAAGGATCTATAGGAGTTAAAATTAGTGCTACTTCTTGGAAATGAAATTTAAGTTTAAGACAGTAAAACTTAATTTATTTTATAGTGGAAAGGTCCCCCATTGACCAATGGGGAAGAGACTTCTTAAAAAATGAAAAAGTTCAAATTTCATTAGGCACAGGATAGAAAAGACTTAACCAAGGACATTTACAAGCTTCTCTAAGTCCTTGGGATTCCCCTAAATTTGTTAAGTTTGGGCAATGGAGAATGTTTATCTATCAGAGAAAAGTAAATGGACCCGTGGAGACAATAGAAGCTCTTCAGCTTGAGCTTCCATCTCCTCAGTTGCTTGAGATATGGTCATTTAGGATTAAGAATTTTATTTCTCTAGATAAGGATATGAAGGAATTTATATTTTCAGTGACCAGCATTAATTCAGCTGAGCCTTATAGAGGATTTGAATGAATGGCCTGGCCACATGGCATAAAGAACAGGGCTACTTTGAATCAAAGGCATGTGGCAGATGACCTTACTCCTGTGAGAAAAGTATCTCTAAGAATTAAGGTGGTACTACTTTTAAGAGGAAACAGTTTTTTAGATTCACAATACCATCTTTAAAAAGAAGCTCTAGAGGCTCTAAGAAAGATTGAATTGGCTTTATTTAATAATCCTGAAAAAATAACTAAAAAAGTATTGGAAATATCAAATTTGGTTACAAAAGGGCATCCATAGAAATCCTTCATCAAGGAGACATAGGAAGTGGGTGAACTTCCCAGCACAATCAGAAAAAAAATGTAAAATCAAAATAACTTAAAAATGTAAACTCAAAAGAGTTTAAAAATGTAAAATCAAAATTTAAAAATTGTAAGCAATCACATATATGTATTGCCACATCTTGTGCATATCCCAAAATTCCCTTCTCTTGTTTAGAAGAGAAGATCTTGGGGATATAGTCTGTGCAGTAATAACTTTACTAGTAGGATTATAAGAAATGCCAATGGAATGGGCAAAGTCAAATTCAATGCAAAAACACCTAAAGTCAAAATATTTATTGTAGGGGGCGTAGCCCTTTTAAGATTCCTTGTCTGATCTACCTTTGGGACAAGATATTCCTAAGGGAAAAGATCTGTATCTGATCCAGTTTGGGCTATACCCAGCCCCCAATTGGTTTGGGTTTTCAGCCCCCTTTGATACAAGATTTGATCAAAGCCAGTTTGGGCTGTACCCAGCCCCCCCACCGGATCTGAGCTGGCTTGGATAAAGCCCGCCAAAAATCTGGCCTTAAAGGAATTAACCTGAGCTCCGCCCATTACTTCTTTAAGCAGATAAAAAGAGCAAAGCTAGAATCATCTAGAGGTTTATATTTGCAAATTGTGATAACTAAAGAAGCTAGGAGCATGGCAAAAGGCTATATAGCTTATCTTTCTTTTCACTCTCCTATGCTCCTTATAGGACAAAACCCTTGTGGTTTGAAATTTAATGTTTTAAGACCAATGGACATTATGGCTTATAAATGATGAGGTAAATACCTAATAATGAGGTATATACTTCAATAGGATTAAGTGAGGTCTAGTGGCAGGATTCAGGGTACAGGGAGTCACATGGAGCTCCCCTGCAACCCCCTTAGGATTCGGCGCAAGGATACAAAGTTAAATCAGGGTCTAGTGGTGGCGAGGAGTCCCCTGTTAAATGAATTTACAGGTCCGAAAACCTAGATGGATAAAAGATGTTTATTGCCAGGTTTGGAAGCAAGGTTAAGGTCAGGTTAGTAAAAGGCATTATTAGATAGAGGAAGATAAATGCCGGAAAGCGGTGGGGACATAGAATCTCTGATGCAAGCATCTTAGCTGGCATCTTTCAAATCTCTGGACCCAAGATGATTCTAGCTTTGCTCTTTTTATCTGCTTAAAGAAGTAATGGGCGGAGCTCAGGTTAATTCCTTTAAGGCCAGATTTTTGGCGGGCTTTATCCAAGCCAGCTCAGATCCGGTGGGGGGGCTGGGTACAGCCCAAACTGGCTTTGACCAAATCTTGTATCAAAGGGGGCTGAAAACCCAAACCAATTGGGGGCTGGGTATAGCCCAAACTGGATCAGATACAGATCTTTTCCCTTAGGAATATCTTGTCCCAAAGGTAGATCAGACAAGGAATCTTAAAAGGGCTACGCCCCCTACAATAAATATTTTGACTTTAGGTGTTTTTGCATTGAATTTGACTTTGCCCATTCCATTGGCATTTCTTATAATCCTACTAGTAAAGTCATTACTGCACAGACTATATCCCCAAGATCTTCTCTTCTAAACAAGAGAAGGGAATTTTGGGATATGCACAAGATGTGGCAATACATATATGTGATTGCTTACAATTTTTAAATTTTGATTTTACATTTTTAAACTCTTTTGAGTTTACATTTTTAAGTTATTTTGATTTTACATTTTTGAAGTATTTTGGTTTTACATTTTTAATCTATTTTGGTTTTACACTTTTAAATTATTTTGGTTTTACATTTTAAAATTCTTTGCATTTTACCTTAGCAATGCACTTCAGGCATACACAGAAAGTGCAGCTAAGTGACAGACTGACTTTTATCTGACTTTTGTTCATGTTTTTGACAAGAACTTTCCTTCCACTGTGATGTGGAAAGGCCTAGATGGCATTTGGAAAGGACCAAGCTGGGCCAGGTTTTGGGGCCCCCAGTACATTCCTTCCTAGGTGCAGATCCAGCAGCAGAGGAGTTGATCCCCATCAGAGACATTTGTGAACTGGGGATCCAAAAGAAGGACCAGACAACAGCCCAGAGGGACCAGCCAGATGTCAGCAGCCCTCTAGACGCTGATGGCAGCAATGTCCCCCCCCCCCCCCCCCCCCCGACCATGACACCAGAGACATCAGACACAGCTCCAGTGTAGCAGCTGAAATGAACTTGGGTGATATGCAATATAAAGACTGTAAATCTCCTTGAGTATGACTTTAATGAATGGGTTGAACACTTGGCCACTATTGAGCCTAATTCTCATTGTTATACTTATGTGCAATATAAAGACTGTAAATGGACAATGAGCCTGCTTGCTTCTCCCATGGCTACTAGCCAGCTATAGGTGTCTCAAGGGCAGAGGCAACAACCCCTAGCCCTCGTATGGTGGCCTGGGGAGAGGCTTTGCCATATGCTTTCTATTGAAAAATATGCTTTCTATTGAAGGACTATGCTTTTAAATTAGTGGGTGAAAAACCAACACACCCACCTGCCATTGTTATTGAGACATTGTTCCTGGACATGACTTTGTTTATGTGCATCTTTATCTGTGAATCTTTTAGTACTGCCTACCCTAGGAGGATTGTCCAATAAAAACTCTGAAACATTTAAATGATAAAAGGTCCTCTAGAATTGAAGGTGTTGTCAAACTCAAATAGAAACAGGGGCCATTAATCATACATAAGGACCCTTCTGGGTAGCACATTGACTTAGAAAACCATACAATACATTTTCTGTGTTCTATTGTATCTTTAATTACTTTATTGAATATTTCCTGATTACATTTTCATCAGATTTTGGAGCACTCAGTATTAGGGAGTGTATATAATACCTCTCCTTTGCTCTAGAAGATCCTTAGGACCTTGGTACCATGGGGATCATATGTGATAGTGATGAGGAGTAAATAATGAGGAGTAAACTGAGGTCTAAACCGAGATGGGTCAGTTCCTTTTCTCTCTCTCCTTCCTTCCCCAAAGTAACCAAGGGCGGGTTCGGCAGCAAATGAATTTGCTACTTAATGCTGTATGGAAACATAGTATTTATTGATTAGAATGGAAACACCGGAGAGCCGGTGGGCAAAATGGCTGCATGGTACAAGGCCAATTTTGCAAAGAGTAGATTTTTTGGACTCTGTTTTATACCAGCACACAATCATTCAGATGCAGTGATGTAAGGAGGTTCCTGAGAGTGATGTAAATAAGATAAGGATTCTCTTGTTATCTTTTGGGGACAGACAGAAGTCTCTTCCCAAAAAGGAATTTCCTGATGGCATTTGGTCTATCTGAGTAGATTAGAGTGGGGACTGTAAAACCCTGGCCAGCTCAGATAGCCCAAACTAGTTTGACCACATCTATAGGACTGGAGTTGCCCCATTTTCTTTGTTCTAAAGTTGTCCCTGAGTCTTGACTGGTTTCTACTTCCCTTAATGCAGCTTCCTGGTCACATAAAGGCATAAAAAGTCCCACTCTTGTGGAGTCTAGACTTTCTGCCTTGGTAGATTTCTAAAAATCACTCAAGTCACTATACCCTGCTAGCTAACCAGGGGAATTTCCATATGGAAAAAAAGGAACTATGTCTAGAGAAACTAAGGATCACTATATTGTTGCTGCATATCATTTCTGGGTTAGGGCAAAGTTTTTGTTAATTTTTGTTAATTGTTTAATGACTTATGTGTGCCTCATCTTGATCCATTAACAAATCTAAACTAATAGGGCACTGACATTAGGTCTACTCTTAACAAGGTTTCTTTCAATGGTTTGAGGAAGTAGATTTTTTTTTTTTTTTAGATAAGGGGGATATACAACCATTTTCAGACTAAGAATCTTTATTCAAGGAAGATATATATATATATATATATATATATATATATATATATATATATATATATTCTTTTTTTTTTTTTTTTTTTTTTTTTTACTAGTTTTACTATTTTTATGAGAGGGTACTTTATGCTCTAGGTAAATTATGCCTTGGAGGAGACTGTAATAGTAGGCCTACATTTCCAATCTTGTTGAGGAAACAGAAGCAATAAGAAAAGGAATGCTGAATACAAAGAAGTACAAAATAATATAGTGAAAACTTAATACATAGAGGGTGCTGGCCAGAAATGTTAAACAGATATGAAGATAAGAGCATGATGGCTGGGGTGGGTCGATGTAATACCAAACAGCTCAGAGATGAGCAAATTATACTATTAGTATAAAATTATACAATAGCAAAATCCCTATATTTTGTAAAGTATTACAAAAATGACCCATACAGCTTTTCATGTTAGTGATAATTTCAATTAACATGACAAAATGCCAGCAAATGAAAACTATTTCTGGTTTTTCTACTAAAATAGAACTTTGGAAAATAATAGATTGTGCTGGTTACATGAAATGTACTTATATATCAGATTCAAACTGAGGTCCCTCTCAGATTCCACACATGCATGCTGCTCTCTTTTAGTTTCTGCACATCATATTCCCAAATTCTGGAATCAGTGCCCTCATAACCAAACAAGCCTTTGAACAAAAATATCTGAAGTTGTCATGGTGACATTAATTTCTTTCCTTTCAGAATCTTTTTGACTGTTGCAGTAATTTTCCAGGCACAAACTCTTATTTTTCATAGAGTTGAATATGTTTTTAAAAATAAAAATAGCTTTTCCTTATAATAATCCTGTTTAGTAGAATTGTATGTGTTATTACCCCATTTTACACATGAAGAAATTGACAAATTAAAAGGTTTGTCCAAGATCACATAGCTAATAATTGTTAAAGCTGGGATATGAACCGTGGTCTTTTAACCAGATCTAGTGCTCTTTTTATTTAATGATGCTTGGTATTAGAGTTTGGTCTGATGGAGAATGTAGAGATTAAGTATTTTTGTCATAACTAAGTTACATTTCATTAAAAGGAAGAAATTACATTTCACTGAAAGTAGAAAAAAATGCTAGGTTAGAAGACCCAGATTCCTTTCTACTTGTACAATTTAAAATAAATCATAATGTCTCTGGTTCTATTTCCTCATCAACAAAATCTAAAAGTTGGAATAGAGTAAGGATTCTTAACCCTTTTTTTTTTTTCAATGTACCTTTATAGGTTCCTCAGATTAATGTGTTTTGATATATACAATAACTATATATAGCATTACAAAGGAAAAATTATGCTGACATAAATATATAATTTTTCTAATTTTATAGACTCCCTAAAATCCTTCTATAGATTTTTAAGATTAAGAACCCCTAAAATAGGTGATTTCAGAGGTCTCCTTTAGATCTAAATTCTATGAAACCTATTAGTCTTCTCTTGGGAATAAGATACATTCAGGTATTGTCCTCATATTCATTCTTCCTCTCAGAAAATTCTCACTGTGATAGTTAAGGAATCAATTGTCATAATTAATTGGGATATAACAATGTCATTGAAGGAGAGTTACAGAAAAAATAAGAAACATAATCCTTGACTTCAGAATGCTTATAATACAATAAGGGATATAGGGTGCACGTGCACGCACACACACAAACACACACACACACTCTCCAAGTTGAGAGGGCATATGGAAAAATGAAAAGATCAAAAATCAGACTGGCTGAGACTTAGACTTTGGAGCCAGAAGTTCAGGTTAAATTCTTGCCTCTGTCTGTGTAATCTTAAACAAGTTACTACTTGTTTCCTGATTAGTAAAATGAAAAAGTTGAGGAAATGTCTTTGAATTCCCTTCTAAGTCTTTGATTGTATGAGTAAGATTTAAAAGAGAAGATTTTGTATTTGAGAAAGATTTTGAAGAAAAGAATGTGGATTAACAAAGAACAGTAGGGAAGATATTGCTAAAGTGAAAAGGAAGACACCAGACAGTTGGGTGGTATGGAGGTGTGTGGCAAATAGATTTATTGCAAATAAAACATCAGCTCAGCTACATATGAAATTCAACAAAATTAAAGAAGCCTACTCATAAAACCTAAACTGAGATATGTCTAAGAAAAAAGAGTATTGTTTTATGTTTGTGGCTGGCCTGATTCTTGTTCAATTATAGTCTGGCTCTCTTGGATAGGCTATTATTGTAAGCAGTCACTTTTAAAGGCTGGAGCCAGCTGTGGGTTGTTCTCTTTCCCAAGGATCTTTGGAGTATACAGCTTCACATTTTTTTTTAATCCAACCTCTGACTTTGTCAGGGTAAGGAATCAGTTCCTAATGAAATATTCTATCTATGCAGATCTACACTTTCTCTGCAAGTTTTAATCTTAAGGAGTTGCTTGGAAACTATGATATTAAGTAGTGTGCCCAGGGTTGTACCGTTAAATTGCAGTGCTTTAGTGAAGTCTAGGTAAATCTGTTTTTAGAGAGATATAATCTTGTGTATAATGATTCACTGAATTGTTGACCTTCTGCCTAGAAACAGAGTGAGTCTTTCTGGGATGTTTATGAGATACTTGAAGTAAGTCAAACAAATTTACTGTACTATATTATATTATATTATACTATAGTTTTAACTCTTCAACAGCCATTCGCATAAATCTCTTCCAATTTCTGTCACTATTTAGGCCAGAAACTTCAAAACCAATGTAAATGATGTGCAAAAGATATTCTTTAATCAAAGTTAATAGAATTATTAGGATAATTAGCCTTTCGTTGGCTGAGAAATTGGTTCTTATGATCCTTGAAAAACAGTTTTCCAACTTTGGAATCAGTTCCAGTTAGGAATAACCTAGCTCTTGAGAAAGAATTATTTTTTGCCTTTTTCTTTTATACCTTGGATGGGATGGGATGAGAGGAAAGGTGTAATAGAAGAGAAGGGAATAAAGAATCACTTCTCCTTTTCCTCAATGGCAATAGCATCTTGCAGAGGAGTAACTTGTTCAGTAGAACACATGGTACCCAGCACAAAACAAGTTCAGGAAGCCTGCCTGTATAATGTAGTTAAGTTAAGAGGAATAGGCCAAGTAGCCTAGAAGAATGAAATACCCAATGGAGACACTATACTGAGGGGAAGTAGCAGGAAGACACCATGAAGAGGATACTATAGTTCTAGAGATGTGTTCACATGTATTCCTTTTTTTATTAGTATACTCTTATGTATATGTTTACTTTTCTTAAATTGTGCTGGGAGGGTGGCCAAAATTAAAAAAAAAAAAAGGAAAGAAGGAAGGAAAGAAAGAAGGAATGCAACTAAGCAAGTGAGGGAAGCTCTTTACCTGCCATAACTTCCCTTGTATCATAGGCTACTTTGATTATCTGATGAATATTCTCAGAATATGTCATTTGCATAAATTGAGATAAATAGAATTACAAAGGAAACAAATTATATTAAAACATATCAAAATATTAATAATGAATGTTTTAAATAATATATATAATTAGATATCTGTACCAGCTATACTATGATATGAAAATATCTGAGTATTTATGACATCTTGCAACAAAATCATAAGAATTGCTAATACAAGTACCGTATTTTGTTACCCACATAAGTGAAAAAGAATTTCAATTAGAGATTATTGAAAATAGGCAGGGAATGCCTGTTTTATAGGATTTAATAATATAGAGATAAAAATGAAGCTTTCTGCCCTAAAGGAGTTTCTTTTCTACTGCAACCCACATATACAAAGCATCCATTTTGAATGGAAATATGATACAGCTAAAGGGAACTCTTGTAGAAAGTAGGACTTGGGCTGAGTCTTCGAGGAAACTAAGATTCCAAGAGACAGATATATTCCAATCTATGCTCTACTCATATGTCAAAAAGGTCTTTCTAAAACACGGGTCTGATCATATCATCCCCCTGCCTCCATCTAATATGAAAACTTTATTAGCCCTCTCTTTCAAGATCAAATATAAAAACCCTTTTTGATTTTCAAAGACCTTTATAAGCTGGCTCTTTCCTATTTTTGCTGTTTTGCTTCTTTCTCTTTATTCCCCTCTGAATAATCTGTGATCTAGTGACAATGGCTTTTTTGATATTATGTAACCTCTTTCTCTTGACTTTGAGCATTTTCACTGGGAGTCCCCTATGCCTAGAATTTTTAAGGTCTTCAACTCTGTTTCAGCTTCTCTGGCTTCAATCTCAATGAAAGTCCCAATTCTGCAAGAAGTTTTATCTAATGCTAGTACCACCACCCTGAGATTACTACCATTTTCTCATATATATATATATATATATAAAACTTATATGTAGTTGTTTGCATTGTTTCCTCCATCAGAGTGTAAGATCCTTGGAACAGGGTCTTTTATTAGTCTTCCTTTGTATCTTCAGCATTAGTATGATGACTGACATATAATAGGTACTTAATGTTAGTTGACTGAATGGAATCATCCAAACCTCAAGGTCCCTGCTCCTTCAAGAGACTATAAATCTTGAGAAAACAATTCCAGATCTCTTTTAATTGTCAAATCTCTTTTTCCTTAGAAACATTTTGTCAAACCCTCCCTAGAAGTTTTGATGGCTTAAAATCATTAAGAGATGTTCTACTTTTTAATAACATGGAGAAGCAAAACACTAACTGTGGTGACTATTAATTTACCTGGATTCCTTTATCCAACTTAGTAGCAATCTTCAGTCCCTGGATGAAAGTGAGAAAGAAACTTTATCCAATTTCTATAAAAGAAGTGGAAGCTCCCTCAACAAATGACTGTAAAAGGACAAATATTTGATATTTCCTTAATGGACTTCCAGGAAAGAAAAAGTTTGGTTGGCAGGCCAAGAAACACCAAGTGGATATCACTATAGGGAAAGCCTCTCTATCAACTCAGGATGGATTGTGACCAAGAGACTTATGACCTCTTAGCTACTTTACTGCAGATGATCATGACCTATGATAAAGAATCATCGGCTAATGGAAGTGTCTTAGATGAAACCTTACTTGCTATCCCAGACCCTATAATCCTGTCTCTATCTCTGTTTCTGTCTCTCTGGCTCTGACTCTGTATTTGTCTCTGTCTCTCTCTCCATTAGAACAAAAGGGCCTTTTCTATAATATAGACACAGGTACTTCCCCCCATGGATGCCTTATCTGACATCAAGCAAACATATGCCAAATTTCTGAGATCAGCCAATTTTCCAGCTCTGCCCAATTTGCCTTTTTTTCCCCTTCTCTATATAAATCCTTGCTTCATTCTGCTGTGTTGCCTCTTTCTGTTAAGGAGGACTCCCTCACCCCAGGTAAATTCCCAAATAACTGTTCTTGCTTGATTTGGAGATGGTTTGAACCTAAATTATTTCAGAGAAGACTCTGTAATTTATGCCCCAGAACCCCAGTATCTTTGGTGTAATCCAACGTCATTATGTGTGTTATGGCCCTGATATTCCCCTTGCTGTTCTTGCTTATTTTTACCTTTTTATTTCAGGACACTCATTATGAACTCAAAAGATTTGGCATCACTTACCACATGGTAGAAAACCAGGTTTTGGTTCTTCCAAAAATAGGAGGTAAAGTCTAGATATTTTCTTTCCCATTTTTGGTCACTCCTTCAAAGACCTGTTAAACTTTTCTCCTTGGTTTTGCTGAGTTTTTAAAAAAATTTTTAAGATTAGTAGTTTATTTTTATTCTCTTTCCCAGTATTGCCTATATCAGGATCTTTGAATAAAAAGGATTAGGATTGTCATTAAAACTCTTACAACTATTTAAATGACAGATAATTCTCTATACGACCCTTAGGATCTTGCCACCAAAGGGTGAAATATGATAGCATCATTTTCTGCTGGGATTCTACTTGATCCTCCCATGGTTCTTTCCCTAAGGTTTGATTGACCCAGGGCCCTAAGTCTCAAGTTTCAATTCCACTAAAATAATGGTGTCTTTTGGCCCTATTGCCATAACTTCAGTAAGGGCATAAAAAAAAGCCCACTCCTATGGAGTAAGAGACACTTTAGACTTGGTGGATGTCTTGAGTATATTCTATGCTGTGGCTAGATCTCTTTTTGTCAAGTGTTGAATGACTTGTAAGGTCATTTCAATATCAAATCGAAATTACTGGAAGATAGGGCCAGCCTATTACATTGTCACAATCTTATAAATTTCAGCAATATTTTTTTCTTCTTCTTCTTCTTCTTTTTTTTTTTTACTTCATGTTTATAGATTGAAGGGTTCTCATCTTTTTAATTTGAAAAGATCAAGCTAATATTACATTTTTTTTTTTTACTGTATTGATGGTATAATGTAATTTATTTTTATAATTGAGTCTGCATCTGCTTTTGTGACTTTGAGTTGAACTCAGGAATTTAGCTTTCCCTCTGAGTTAAAATTAAAATGAAAAGAAAATTAGTCATCTCTCATACTTATAGCTCCTGGGAGATTTCCAGGATATCTGTTAGCTTCTTAAGATAACTTGATACCATTCCCATAAGATATATTGTCTGTCCTTGCTTCTCCTTGCACAATTAAGGGAGTTTTAAATCTCTTTTTAGGAGATAAGAAGTCTGGTAGCTTTGATCCCTTAGCAAAGATTGTAAGATACAGATGAATCTCATAAATCAAATAATATTTCTTAACTGTCAGAGAGGGATGGTTTCTAGACCTCTTTCCTTGATATAACTAGTTATATTGTCCCCACCCCCAAGAAGCTATCCTGTAACCAACTGAATTGTCTTTCCCACCTACCTAATCTTTTTTTTTTTTTCTTATATTTCCCCAAATTATCTGAAAGATAGTAAACCTTACCTTGATGTCTTTGGTTATTGGGAGTCCATTGACTCAATTTATTGATTACTGTTAGCCTAATCAATAAGTTGATCATGCTTGGAATCTTCTCAGTTTACCTTAATTTTCAAATGTTACAACTTTATCCTTATATAGTAGTCCTTCCAATGCCTTAATTATTCTAGTTGTCCTTTTTTTTTGTAACTTCGATAGAATGGAAACTTCAGGACCAGTTTTGGTTTTGTATTACCAGTACCTAACCCTCAATATGCTCTTGTCATATAACAGATGCTTAGTAAATGCTTGAATAACTAATTGAGTAATACTTTCAATTCTGTTACACATTAAATGAGGGGGTAGTAACTAAAATTGAATATCTAAGACAGTGGTCCTCAGACTTTTTAAATAGGGCCCAGTTCACTGTCCCTCAGACTGTGGGAGGGCCGGACTATAGTAAAACTCCGCCCCTCAGCCCATTTGCCATAACCGGCAGGCCGTATAAACGTCCTCGGCGCTGTTTGAGAATGCCTGATCTAAGATGGAGCCTACCTGTAAAAAAGTAGAATACTGCTTTCTTTTCAGTTTCCAAATTAAAATGATTTTTCATATGTATATGGAGTTAGGATCCTTAGCTCCCTATGATTACCTTAGAGAGGGGAAATGTCCAAGTTCTTCCTTGGTGATTTAGGCTGATGATGGGAGCAGGACACAGATAAGAGAGAATAGAAACAGTATCTTTTCCCGAAACAATCCAGCCTTGTTGTTCTGAGTCTGTTCATTCATTTCTCCAGGTCAGTTTCATTTCTGATGGGATCACTTTGGGATGTTTCATGTAAGATTGTAGCAATTCTCTTCTATAATAGGCACTATTTTCCAAAGAATAAGAATGCAAGAGCCTCATTTTCTCCTTAAGTACTCGTCTTGGAGGTTAATCATGAACTTATTCAATTAAAATTTGTTTGGAGCCTCTGCAAAGAGAGGGCTCCAGCTTGGCTCCTTTATAAGGAAAGGTTTAGCTAAAGGGCCTGTGGGTGGAGTCCCATGTTGGCTCGGATCAGAGTGGGAGTTGTGAGAGCTAGGATCTCCTATTGGAATTCAAAAGGTGCTTTTGGAGGATTTGTGAATCCAAGGTCCTAGCTTCTTGAATAGATAATGCAGCTGCTAGGAGGGGCTGGGAATCAGAAAGGAATAATCCATCTGAAAGGGTTAAGTTTCTTAAAGGGGCCACAACCTGCATCAATTCCGTAGTGAAAAAGGCATGGCGGGTTTGGGGGCTTTTTGAGTAAAAGAGCAGAGGGGTTTGGGTTGACAGAATGGGAGGGAAACTTCTATCACCATGAAGAGTCTCTCACGGAGTGACACGGTGTCAGGCAGGCAGAGATTGGGGCTGTCAGGGTGACAAGGGCAGAGGGGTGTGTGGGCCTTCATAGTGATGGGGGGGCCGAAGGGGAGGAAAGATTTTATAATAGTGATAAGGGAGTGGGGGAGATAGTATCATCACGAAGGGGCTCTCTCAAGGGGAATTCTTTGGTGACAAAGGCAGGGGGATATTTGAGTTTCACGGTATCGGGGAGGGCCCCGCAGGATCGGAGGCGCGGGGATATTCTTAAAGCCAGCCGGTTGGACTTCCGGTTCGGAGTCAAGGTCCGATTGCTCCAGACTCTAAGCCCAGGAGCCACCGGCGCCGGCTGCCGAGCCCCGCCCCAGTCTGAAGCCGACTTGACTCCGGAAGTGATTTTCCCGACCCGGAAGCGGAGCAGCCCAGAAGTCGCGCGGACTAGGGATGCCCAGGATCCGCCTTCTAGGGCTCCTCCTCCTCCTCCGCGGTCTCCTCGGGGCTGTGCCGGGAGGGCGGGCAGGAACCTGGCCGGAGATGCTCTGATGGTCCCGGGCGGACGGCGGCGGCGGCGGCGACGGCGGCGGGAGGATGTCCTCTCCTCGGGAGCGGGCTGCGGAGCTGGCGCGCTTCTACACAGTCACGGAACCTCAGCGGCATCCGAGGGGGTACACGGTGTATAAGGTTACCGCCCGGGTGAGTGAGGCCGTGCGGGACAGACGGAGGATCGCGCGTCCGGCGGGGGCGGCTTTTGAGACCCTGAGAGTGCGGGAGAAGGGTGGGGTTCAGGCTGCAGCCGACAGGTGCTGGGGAGGTGGGAGTGGGGGAGGATCCGATGGAACCGCCGCGATGACACTTCGCACCTCGCTGCCGCGCGTCCCCGGTGCAGCCGGCGTTTGTCCGCGTGCCTCGTCCCTGCAGGCTCCACGAAAACAGGGACTGTCATGTTTTGTTCCTCCCCCACCCCCTCCCCACGGCGCCTTGAATTGGACAGGGGCCCGGCGGTGCCCGATTGTTGAATGAATGAAGGAATTTTCTGGAGCTTTAGCTGAGGCCGGGAGATTGGGCACAGGTGACGAGGTGGGATAGGCTGCCCCGGCTCAGGTAAAGCATCCCTGCGCTCAGAAACAAGCTTGTAGTGCTCCGTGCCCCAGGCGTGCTTCGTCTGTGACACTGCCGAGTCTGATCCCAGATTACTCTCCTCACTCAACCTGCCTATTCGTGGAGCGCTGCCGACCTGCGAGCCCGACCAACTTTGGGCTAGGGGTTGTTGCCTCTGCCCTTGAGACACCTATAGCTGCGCTACGAGACACATCCCGAATAACGCTTCGTATGCAGTATTACGTGCATATAGTGCAATAGAATGGTGATCTGTATGTTCTCCGTTTTTCTCTGCAGGAATGAAGTGATTCTCCTTATTGTAGAAGGCCCGTTTTGTCTGAAATCTTTATACTTTAGTGAAGTTGATTTTGTGACAGATAGGAAGGAATCAGGTGACCTGTTATGTAAAGCTCAATCCAGAGGAAGGTTCTCAGGATCGGATAGTTATTAAATGTCTTGAGCTAAATATTCTGTGAGGCGTTTATAGATTTCATTCTTCGTTAGAGTTGGAGAAAGTAGAGGTTTCTGCGCCTTTTCAGGTCTGTGTGCATATATACATACATATACAATACCAGCAGTATGCATGAGTATGATATATATGTATTCATTTATAGCATACCTGGATACATATAAAGAAGTTAGATAATTTAGGGTAATTTATATTATTTAAATAATATATTACCTTCCACTTAAAATCTTATAGCAGAGATAGACTAATTTTTTCAAACTAGTAATTATACTAAGTATATGCTAATTTAAAGAAGAGAGCAATCACTGATAGTTCGAGTAGTCAAAGAAGACTTCAAGGACAAACTCAAGCTCAGGTCCTGCTGAGCGGGTGGAGGATGGAATAGTGTATGGAGATATAGAGAATGGAAGAGTGGGTACAGAGCATTGATGGGTAGAATGGAAAGAGTAGGTTTTTTGGGGGAAGACATTTTATATTGAGTAATGAAAGACTTGGTATACTTGGGAGCCTTGCCAGAAAGCATCATGAGGTGCTATTTCATGCTTGTACAGGACATTTTGTAATATTAAGGGGATCCATAAATTACTACTAAAGAAACTAATTTCTAGAATATAAGGAGACATATAGTTGTCAGTTTTTATGTTCTATCTGGTAACATTACCAATTAAATGTTTGATTACTTACATTCTTTGTTCCCACATCAAAGCCCTATTCTATTGTCTTCTTATAGAATGGAAGTGACCTTGGGGGAGGTCATGCAATGAAAATGCTCCTAATCTGCAAAGGCTTTGAGGATGAGCCTAACCATATATTACATGGCTTTTATTCAGAACCAACCTAGCTAAATTTGGACAAGCTCGTTACAGTGGTGAATATTATTCTACTACAGCAGTTTAGGAGCTCCTTTATTAAGATGTTAGAGGGATTAGAATTTTCATCAATGGAGGAAGCATATCACTGATGAAATCATAGCTCAATAATCGAGCTATTCAAGTGAATGATTAAAACTTATTCTTTCCTGATATAAGATAGGATAGATTTACAATCCAGAACTTAAATATTTGTACCCAATAAGACAAAGCTTTTTTAATTTTGTCACATAGTTGAGTTGTAGGGATTGTGAAATTATGATTATCAGTAAATGTTTGATTTGTATATCTATTTTATACATCTTCATACCTGGGATGGTTAAAAATTTATCCAGTGAAAAGGGGTTGGATAAAGTTTGACAACAGTGTAATAAAGAATTTTCGTTACAAAAAATGTTAACATAAATTTAAAACATAACAAATATTATAATAGTACTCCCTGAATTAATATTTTGTTCATATTTGGACCATAGAACATTAAAATAAAGAGATTTTAGCAATCAGAAAGCCTGATTTGCACTGCTGAAATGATTTGAAGTGGAAAATAGCTTATAATAGTTTCCCTCTCCTGCCCTGCAGTGATATATATTTTATTTATTTTTTAAGATTTTGACTGACTTTTCATTGGTAAAGTTATTAAAATATTTAATCCAGACAAAATTAACTTTTTGTTTTGTTTTTTGTTTAGGCAGTTGGGGTTAAGTGACTTGCCCAGGGTCACACAGCTAGTAAGTATTAAGTGTCTGAGGTCTTATTTGAACTCAGGTTCTCCTGACTCCAGGGCCATCTACTGCGCCATCTAGTTGCGCCTGATAAAAATAACTTTCCTTTTTTGGAATTGTGTCTTTAAAGTTAACCAAACTGTACGCCTTTTGACCCAGCCATACTAATACTAGTAGCTCAGTGAACAAAAAAAGAGCAAAAGGATCCAAACGTACAAAAATATTTATTGCAGTTCTTTTTGTAGTAGCCAAATATCTGAAAGTAATGAAGTACCCACACATACTGGTGAATGTCTAAACAAATTTAGGTATTTGAATATGGTGGAATATGGTGTTTGATAAGAAATTATGTAATAGTTTCAAAGTAGACTGGAAAAAAAATGAATTGATGTTGTTCTGAACTGAATTAGTTTCACTGAAGTAAGCAGAACTTAGGAGAACAATTTCCTTCCTTTCTTCCCCTCCCCTCCCCTCCCCTTCCCCCTTCCCTTCCCTTCCCCTTCTCCTTCCTTTCCCTTCTCCTTCCTTTCCCTTCCCCTTCTTTCCCCTTCCCTTCCCTTCCCCTTCCCCTTCTTTCCCCTTCCCGTCCCTTCCCCTTCCCCTTCTTTCTCCTTCCCTTCCCTTCCCTTCCCCTTCCCCTTCCCTTCCTTTCCCTTCCCTTCTCCTTCCTCTTCTCCTTCCCCTTCCCCTTCTCCTTCCCCTTCCTCTTCTCCTTCCCCTTCCCTCCTTCCTTCCCTTTTTCCTTCCCTCCTTCCTTCCCTCCTTCCTTCTCTCCTTCCTTCCCTCCTTCCTTCCCTCCTTCCTCCCCTCCTTCCTCCCTTCCTCCCTTCCTCCCTTCCTCCCTCCCTTCTTTCCTTCCTCCCTTCCTTACCTTCCTCCCTTCCCTCCCTTTCCTCCCTCCCTCCCTCCCTCCCTCCCTCCCTATGTAATAGTTTCAAAGTAGTCTGGGAAAAAATGAATTGATGTTGTTCTGAATTGAAGTAAGCAGAATTTAGGAGAACAATTTCCTTCCTTCCTTCCCTGCCCTCCCCTCCCCTCCCTTCCCTTTCCTTCTCTTCTTCCCCTTCCCCTTCCCTCTTTCCTTCCCTCCTTCCTTCCCTCCCTTCCTTCTTTCCTTCCTTCCTCTTTTCCTCTCTCCCTCCTTTCCTTCCCTCCCTTCCTCCCTTCCTCCCTTCCTCTGTTCCTCCCTCTCTCCCTCTCTCCCTCCCTTCCCTTCCTTCCTCTGTTCCTTCCTTCCTTCCTTCCTTCCTTCCTTCCTTCTTTCCTTCCTTCCTTCCTTCCTTCCTTCCTTCCTTCCTTCCTTCCTTCCTTCCTTCCTTCCTTCCTTCCTTCCTTCCTTCCTTCCTTCCTTCCTTCCTTCCTTCCTTCCTTCTTCCTTTATTCCTTCCCTCCCTTCCTTCCTTCCCTTCCTTCCCTTCCTTCCCTTCTTTCCCTTCCTTCCCTTCCTTCCCTTCCTTCCCTTCCTTCCCTTCCTTCCCTCCCTTCCCTCCCTTCCCTCCCTCTGTTCCTTCCTTCCTTCCTCTGTTCCTTCCTCTGTTCCTTCCTTCCTTCCTTTCCTCCTTTCCTTCCCTTCCTTCCTTCCTTCCTTCCTTCCTTCCTTCCTTCCTTCCTTCCTTCCTTCCTTCCTTCCTTCCTTCCTTCCTTCCTTCCTTCCTTCCTTTCCTCCTTTCCTTCCCTTCCTTCCTTCCTTCCTTCCTTCCTTCCTTCCTTCCTTCCTTCCTTCCTTCCTTCCTTCCTTCCTTCCTTCCTTCCTTTCCTTCCTTCCTTCCTTCCTTCCTTCCCTTCTTCCTTCCTTCCTTCCTTCCTTCCTTCCTTCCTTCCTTCCTTCCTTCCTTCCTTCCTTCCTTCCTTCCTTCCTTCCTTCCTTCCTTCCTTCCTTCCCTTCCTTCCCTTCCTTCCTTTCCTTCCTTCCTTCCTTCCTTCCTTCCTTCCTTCCTTCCTTCCTTCCTTCCTTCCTTCCTTCCTTCCTTCCTTCCTTCCTTCCTTCCTTCCTTCCTTCCTTCCTTCCTTCCTTCCTTCCTTCCTTCCTTCCTTCCTTCCTTCCTTCCTTCCTTCCTTCCTTCCTTCCCTCCCTTCCCTCCCTTCCCTTCCTTCCCTCCCTCCCTTCATTCTTCCCTTCCCTCCTTCCCTCCCTCCTTCCCTCCCTCCTTCCTTCCCTTCTCTCCCCTCCCTTCCTTCTTCCCTCCCTCCCTCCTTCCCTCCCTCCCTCCCTTCCTCCCCCTCCCTCCCTCCTGTTAGGATTACTAGGTGAGAACTCAGGTTGTCTGGACAGTCACAAGGTGAGAATTCAGGTTGTCTGGACAATTACAAGGTGAGAACTCAGGTTGACTTGACAGTTCTCTGGCTCAGACCTGTAAAGGAAGTTTACACCTTAGGAATCCTAGAAGGAGCAAGCTCATTGGTTGAAGTAGTTTTTCCAGAAGCCCTTGCATTATCCCACGCCCATTCTCTGGGAGGATAAAAGAGGCAACATTGGGCCTGGACAAGCATTCTGGACTGGGAAGGACAAGGGCTGGAGGACAGCACTCCAGGAAGAAGAGAAGTCTCTGCATTACATCAGCCTGAGGAGGGTCTCTGCAGGATGGGAAGTCACTTCTCTGGACAAGAGTTAACAGCAACTGCCTGGAGACAACGGTTCACTACAGGAAGAAGAATCTGTCTGAGAGATTTGAGTAGACACAGCAGATCTCTTCCCAGAGAGCGATCTGGCAGCTTCTGGAGACGACAGCTCGCTACAATTGGCGCCCAACGTGGGGCCCAATGGAGTCCTCTGTTGCATTTTGGGACATGGGGTTTTAGGTCTTCTCTCACACTGTCTTCTCACTGTATCTCCATATCTACACTGAGCTCTTAGATGCCCAATTTTTTCCACATTGAAAACATTGCCGAGTTTCTCTAGAAGTCCCTTGCCAGAAGGGACCCTGTCTTTCCACGTTCATCATTGTCCGGGTGTAAAAAGCATTTGTTCCCACTGTAGCACAGCGTCTTATGATCTCCTCTAAAGGAGCATCTTTGTCTAATCCCCATATAATTCTTTTGCAAATCTCATTGGCATTTTCCTTAGCCAGATGTGTGGTCATTATTTCTGTAGCTGCATTTTCTCCAATACTTCTTTTGACAGCAGTTTGCAAACGTCCCACAAAATCTGCAAAAGGTTCATTGGGACCTTGCTGTATTTTAGTGAAAGCCTCTCCGCGATCTTTCTGTTCAGGAAGGACACCCCAAGCTTTTATTGCAGCCTTAGCAATTTGTTCATATATTGTCATGGTATAATTAATCTGTTCTGAATTCTCTCCATACCGACCTTCACCAGCCAAGTGCTCAAAAGTGAATTGTGTGTTAACTCCTATTTCCAAATTGCATCTGACTTGAATTTTACATAATTCATGAAATTCTGCGAGCCATAGCAAATTTTCTCCAGGTTTCCAGGCATATCCTTGCTATGGATTTCCAATCATTTGGGGTTAGGACTTCATAAGACAAACCATCTAGTAACATTTTAACATAAGCTGCTGTAGCCCCATAAAGGGTACAACCTTTTTTCAAATCTTTAATTTTATTCAAATCTAAAGGTGCATATCTTCTTTTTTGACCTACAGAGTCAATATTTTCAGTCACAGGATATGCATGTATAAAATCCCTTATATCCTGTCCTTCTCTCTTAGCTTTAACCAATGCTTTTTCTAATCTTGTCATAGGCTTAGGCTGCTTCACAGGCAATTCTGTTTGTGTTTCTGCCTCTTCCCCTCCTTCTTCCTCCACCTCTGAAGGTGGGGTTGATGTGGGCCTGTCAATAATCTGCTCTCTAGGCAGGGTTGAAGCTTCTTCAAGAGAATCATACCCTAATTCCTCATTTAAATCCTCTTGCTCTAGGGCAAGATCTTGATCTCTCCTTTTTTCTTCATACTTCTTCCTCTGTTCATTTTTAAAACTTTTCCTTCTCCTACAACTTGCTTGATAGTTTAAGGCTAATTGAACTATGTTGTAGATATAAAATACTTCTGCAGAAATTGAACGAGGCCCATTTTTTGCATGAAATTCTTTCATTTCAAATCCCACTAGCTTCCATTTATCTACATCTATCTTTTCTTCCTCTAAGAACCAAGGGGATGTGCGTCTTAATGCAGCCAAGAGTTTAGCAATCTGTACCCAGGTTACAAGTAAACTCTGCTCCTCAGTTATCTTGATTATACTCTCTATAGTACCACTCCTGAATGGGGGTGGAACTGAGGTTGCTTCTGGGGCTGGGGTTGAGTCGGCTGAGGTCCAGGGATTGAATTTAGCTAACATCCTCCCTTCCTCCCCCTCCCTCCCTCCCTTCCTTCCTTCCTTCCTTCCTTCCTTCCTTCCTTCCTTCCTTCCTTCCTTCCTTCCTGCCTGCCTGCCTGCCTTCCTTCCTACCTTCCTCCCTCCCTCCCTCCTTCCCTCCCTCTCTCCCTCCCTCCCTCCCTCCCTCCCTTCCTTCCTTCCTCCCTTCCTTTCCTCCCTCCCTCCCTCCCTCCCTTCCTCCCTTCCTCCTTTCCTCCATTCCTCCTCTTCCTCCCCTTCCTTCCTTTCTTCCTTCCTTCCTTCCCTTCCTTCTTTAACTTCCTTCTTCCCTCCCTCTCTTCCTCCTTACCTTCCCTTCCTTCCCGATATAGCATCATGAACCACAAAAAATATATATATATTTTTCCCAAATTACATGTAAACATAACTTTCAACATTCATTTTTGTAAGAATTTTAAATTGCAAATTTTCTTTTCTCCATTTTTTCCCTTACCTCTCCCCTCCCCAAGGCAGCAAGCAATTTGATATAGGTTATACATGCATAGGCATTTTAAATATATTTCCATATTAGTTATTTTGTGAAAGAAAAATCAGAACAAAAGGGAAAAAAAATCTCAAGAAAAACAAACACAAAAAAAGGTGAAAGTAGTATGCTTCAATTTGGGTTTAGTTTCTGTAATTCTCTCTGGATGCAGATGGTGTTTTCCATCCTAAGTCTGTTGGAATTGTCTTAGTTGTAAGTATTCCTGAGAAAAGCTAAGTCTATCATAGTTGATTATCAAAAATTTTGCTATTACTTTGTATAATGTTATAGGAGAACAATTTATGCAGTGACAGTATAATAAAGAAAAACTATTTTGAATGACTTTTGAATGCAAAGATAAATTATAAATCCAAACGATTAAGTATGCCAAAGAAGTGATGAATTTCAAATGCAAAATAGACATTCATTTTTAGATGTAGCCAATGTGGGAATTTATTTCACTGTACAATGTATTTTTATTTTGAGAGTTTTTTTCCCTCTCTTTAAAAAATTGTTCAGTTAGAGAACTAGTGGGAGGGAATAATAATTAATGCTTGTAAAATAAAATGAAAAGTAATTGTTAATGTTTTAAAACAGGTTTCTTTGAGTGGAGAAAAAAAACATTTTTTCCTTTAGAGAATTAAGAAGTGCTCCCTTGAGACTATCACATGAAATAAATAATCAAAAGTTGATGCTTGCACATCTGTGTGTATCTCTCACAGTGTATTATACCTAGACTTATAACTTCAGATGATATTCTCCAGATTCTTAGTCCTTGCAGTATATTTCTGTGGAATAGGTCTCAATGATTCACCAAACTAGTAGTATTCTTCTATTTTAGGTAGTAACATTGCTTTCCTCATTTTGTCTTGTTTTAGATTTCTTCTATTTTCTTTAAGCCGACAGGCTCACTAAATGAATTATTTTCCAACTACCAACATATTCTCCAGTTTGACTTTTTACTATTTTCTTACCTTGTATTGGATATGTGGATGGTCAAAATTGAGACAATAGTTGTGTATTTATTTAATTTTTTGATGGCATTTGTAAGAGATAATGTAAAAGACAGTGGATTTGGAGTAAGATGATCTGTGTTTGAATCCTACATTGGCTCCTTGCTATATGTATACTACCATGATTTCAAGCATTTCCTCTACTTACAACTTTGAATTTTATGAACCTAAAAGAATCCTGAGATAGGTTTTTTTTTTTTGATCTTAGAAAATTTGCAAAAAAAAAAAAATTCATAAAAATTTGGAAATTTACAAAATTCCTAGGAAAAATAATAGGTCTTTCAATACTGTTAATTAGTGTTTCTCTGCATATTATTCCATGACTTCTAATAGAAAGTAAAAGAAACAAGATTTTATGGTACACTGGAAAAAGCATTGGACTTTCAAATCAAGATCCTTGCTCAGGCACTAATTTGCCAGTGATTTGGGTAAATCACTTAATGGTTTAGTTTCTCATTCTTAAATAGAGGACTTATCAATGACGTAATATTTTCTGGCTCTATGATTTATTATCTTTTATCACTTTAATTCATGGATACTCATCTACTAATGAAGAGAGGGGTTGCAATCTGATACATAGAAGGAACACACACACATTAATAAAAACAAGTTTTTTGTTTTTAGTTGTTGTAGTTGAGGCAGTTGGGATTAAGTGACTTGCCCAGCGTCACACAGCTAGGAAGTGCTATGTGTCTGAACTCAGATCCTCCTGACTTCAGGGCTTGTGCTCTATCTACTTACTGCACCACCTAACTGCCCCAATGAAAACAAGTTTTAAAAAATTTGATGTATGCCAAGTGTTCTGATAAAGGCCTCATTTCTTAAATATATAAAGAATTGACTCAGATTTATAAGAATACAAGTCATCTCTAGTTGATAAATAGACATAAGTAGATAATTTTCAGAGAAGAAATTAAAGCCATTTCTAGTCATAGGAAAAAATGTTGTAAGTCACAATTGAGAGAAATGCAAAATAAGACAACTGAGGTACCACTATGCATCTCTCAGATTGATTAAGTTGACAGGAATAGATAATGACAAACATTGGAAGGGATGTGGAAAAACTGGGACACTAATGCATTGTTGGTGGAATTGTGAACTGATCCAAACATTCTGAAGACCAGTTTGGAACTATGCCCAAAGGATTATCAAAATGGGCATATTCTTTAAATCAGCAGTGTCTCTACTGAGCCTGTATCCCAAAGAGATTATAAAAAAAAAGGAAAAGGACCCATATGTGAAAAAATGTAGCAGCCCTTTTTTGTAATGGCAAGGAACTGGAAACTCTGTGGATACCCATCAGTTGGAGAATGGCTGAATAAGTTATGGTATATGAATGTGATGGAATATTATTGTTCTATAAGAAGTGATCAGCACAATAATTAGAGAGAGGCCTGGAGAGACTTATATGAACTGATGTTAAGTGAAGTGAGTAGAACCAAGAGAACATTGTACACAGCAACAACAAGTTTATGTGATGATTAACACTGATGGACGTGTCTCTTTTCAACAATGAATTGGTTCAAGGCAATTCTATTAGCCTTGTGATGGAGAGAGCCATCTATATCCAGAGAGAGGACTGTGGGGCCTGAGTGTGGATCACAACATGGTATTTTTAACCTTTTATTATTGTTGTTCATTTTCTTGTTTATTTTTTCCCCCTATCTTTTTTGATCTGATTTTTCTTGCATAGCATGATGAATATGGAAATACACTTAGAAGAATTGCACATATTTAATTGTACATGTTTTTCTTTTTTTTTTTTAATTTTTAATTTTTTATTAATTTTTATAATTATAACATTTTCTTTGACAGTACATATGCATAGGTAATTTTTTTTTTTTTTTTTTTTTTTACAACATTATCCCTTGTACTCCCTTCTGTTCCGAGTTGTCCCCTCCTTCCCTCCACCCCCTCCCCTAGATGGCAGGCATTCCCATACATATTAAATACCTTATAGTATATCCTAGGTACAATATATATGTGCAGAACCGAATTTTGTTGTTGTTGTTGCAAAGGAAGGATTGTATTCGGAAGGTAAAAATAATCTGGGAAGAGAAACAAAACAAAACAAAAACCACCAATGCTCACAGTTTACACTCATTTCCCAGTGTTCCTTTTCTGGATGTAGCTGATTCTGTCCATCATTGATCAATTGGAATTGGATTAGCTCTTCTCTATGTTGAAGATATCCACTTCCATCAACATACATCCTCATACAGTATCATTGTTGAAGTGTATAATGATCCCCTAGTTCTGCTCGTTTCACTCAGCATCAGTTGATGTCTCTCCAAGCCTCTCTGTATTCCTCCTGCTGGTCATTTCTTACAGAACAATAATATTCCATAATATTCATATACCACAATTTATTCAGCCATTCTCCAATTGGTGGGTATCTATTTAATTTCCAGTTTCTAGCTATTACGAAAAGGGCTGCCACAAACATTTTTGCACATACAGATCCCTTTCCCTTCTTTAATATCTCTTTGGGATATAAGCCCAGTAGTAATGCTGCTGGGTCAAAGGGTATGCACAGTTTGATAACTTTTTGGGCATAATTCCAGATTGCTCTCCAGAATGGCTGGATTCTTTCACAACTCCACCAGCAATGTATTAGTGTCCCAGTTTCCCCACATCCCCTCCAACATTCATCATTATTTGTTCCTGTCATCTTAGCCAATCTGACAGGTGTGTAGTGGTATCTCAGAGTTGTCTTAATTTGCATTTCTCTGATTAATAGTGATTTGGAACACTCTTTCATATGAGTGGAAATAGTTTTAATTTCATCATCTGAAAATTGTTCATATCCTTTGACCATTTACCAATTGGAGAATGGCTTGATTTCTTATAAATTAAAGTCAATTCTCTGTATATTTTGGAGATGAGGCCTTTATCAGAACCTTTAACTGTAAAAATGTTTTCCCTCTTCTCTTCTAATCTTGTTTGCATTAGTTTTGTTTGTGCAGAAACTTTTTAATTTGGCGTAATCAAAATTTTCTATTTTGTGATCAATAATGGTCTCTAGTTCTCCCTTGGACACAAACTCCTTCCTCCTCCACAAATCTGAGAGGTAAACCATCCCACGTTCCTCCAATTTATTTATGATTTTGTTCTTTATGCCTAAGTCTTGGACCCATTTTGATCTTATCTTAGTGTGTGGTGTTAAATGTGGGTCCATGCCTGGTTTCTGCCATACTAATTTCCAGTTTTCCCAGCAGTTTTTGTCAAATAATGAATTCTTATCCCAAAAGTTGGGATCTTTGGGTTTGTCAAACACTAGATTGCTATTTTTATTCACTATCTTGCCCTGTGAACCTAACCTATGCCACTGATCAACTAGTCTGTTTCTTAGCCAATACCAAATGGTTTTGGTGACTGTTGCTTTATAATATAGTTCTAAATCAGGTACAGCTAGACCACCTTCATTTAATTTTTTTTTTCATTACTTCCCTTGAAATTCTCGACCTTTTGTTGTTCCATATGAATTCTGTTATTTTTTCTAGGTCATACACATGTTTTTCTTGCTGTCTTGGGGAGTGGATGCAGAGAGGGAGGCAAATTTGGAACAAAGACTTTGCAAAGATGAATGTTGAAAACTATCTTTGCATGTATTTGAAAAAATAAAATACTATTAAAATACTTGGTGGTCAGAAAAAAGTTAAGTGAAATGTAGAGGTATAGGAGAGTGTGGACTATGCACAGCTAGTGTGGGATACTTAACCTAGGATCAGAAGATTCTACAGTTTTAGAGCTGAAAGTCGGGACCTTAGGAAGTCATCTAGATCATGGCTTCTTAAATTTTTCCCTTTTGTGACTCCTTTTTGCTTGAGAAATTTTTATTCAACCCGTGAATTTTTAGCATTCAACCCATGAATTTTTAGCATTCAACCCACATGGAGTCATGACCCACAGAAGCTTTGATCTAGGACAATCTTTTAATTTTGTAGGTAAGGAAAATGGCTCCCAGAAGGGTAAGTAACTTTTCCAAGTCTAAATAGGTAGTAAATATCTGAGCTGGAATTACTGCCCTTCTGACTTCAAACACAGTGTTTGTTTCTTTGTCTTTGTCTTCTCCTTTCCTTATCTCTTCTATCTGCTATTGTCATTTTCTACTCTTTCTGTTCTCCATAAGATTTATTGTGCAGAACAAAATTGTAAGAAAGCTGCTAAGCACTCTCTTTATGAAATTTTCTGTGAGACCATTTCTGAAAAACCTTCTTTAATGTACTTTCTAGAGCAGAGACAATTCCAAATTCTTACCCTAACCTCCAAAGATCATAGGAAAGATTGAGGGAAGAGTTTGTGGGTTCTCTAAGCCAGGAAAAAGGTAATTCTCTTATAATATTCTAATCAGCTGCCGAAGTTCAAGGCAGTTCAATGGTGTTTTTTATTAAACTATTTTTTTGTAGAGATATCTTCTGAATTTTACAAAAATTACATGGAGGTCTTAAAACATACACTTCTAAAAAAATTATAACTTCAGAGAAGACATCACTAGTTATGTATCATATTTTATAATAGTTAAAACTGACATAATAAGCAAGCACAAAAAAGCAGAAATTGGATTGCTTACTTTAGTAATGACATATTTTACACTGTATCTCCCAAAAGATTGAGCATCTAAATTGTTACTTAACTTTAGTTGTCTTTGACCCTCAAACCAATTCAAATATTCTCAAACAAGTCTTTTGAAAATGTGAACAAAGGGCTGAATGTTGTGAAGTCAAAAGATTGATTTCTAGGTATGTCACATTAGCATTGACTTTGTCATATATGTCATACTCTTGAAATAAGTAATTTCTTTTTTATTCCCCTTGAATAGATCAAGTTATCTTAGGCAATAAAGCCAATATATGCCAAATAAAAGATTCTTTATAACTTTGTAATTGTTTCTCTTTATTACTTGCTTCCTTGTAGCTACTGGCTATCTTCTTAGAAAATCTGAAAAAGGATTATGAACCTCTTAGGAGGTCCAAAAAAAAAGAGGAAGAATGGATTCTATAGTCTTTTCCCACGTCTTTTATCTGGAGGAAAGAAATCCATGATGAATTAGGTGTGGTAGCACTAAAGGGAGTAGGGTGAGGAATGAATTGGGTAAGGGGGAATGGAGGAGTCTGCTGTACAGTAGTAGATCATTCTGAAAGATTGCCCTTGTCTTCTAAAAAATTACTCTTCTGTATAATTGTAGTTTAGTTAAATGGTAGGCCATTTGATTAGCATATTAGAGCCATTTCTGGTAATCTCTACTTAGAATTAGAGGAAATTAACCTCTAATGGGAGAAATGGATTAAAACAGCCTCATGAGTTTTTCCTCCACTATATCCAAAGTTATATGGTTTCAGATTATGTTTCAGGAATGGATTCTTTCCTCTTTTCCTTTCCCTCTTCCCTTCAAAGAAACCTAATGTTATATAAAAAGCAATAGAGGCAATCATTCTTTTGAAACTTAGAATTTTTTTTCTCATCTAAAAATACATTCTATCAGTTATTTCTCATGGCTTGCTGATGCAAATACAGAGTATAACTTTTTCTTTAATGTAATGCTTTTGTAAATTAAAGCATACTTTTAAAAACAGTAGAACTTATTATTTAAAGGAAACTTCACAAATCAATCATTCTCAAATCCCTGGAGATACACATTTTCTGATGCCATTATTTTGAATTCCTTTTCTATTAAATTCCTAAGGGAAAAATGTTTCTTCTTTGCTTCTACTTTCCCATTTACTCATTTTGTGATTTAGTTTCTCGACTTAACTTAATTTAACTGAACCTTACCATTCATCTCTTAATTGTGAGATCTGATGACCTTTTCTCAATCCTCATTCTTGGTCTCTCAGCTTCTTTTTGACATTGGTGATAAAATTAGTCTTTCCTCCTGGATACTCATTTCTCTTTGGGTTTTTGTTTTGCTGTTTTCTCTTGATTTCTTCCTGCTTGATTTACCATTCTTTCTTAGTCTTCTTTGCTGCTTCAGTAATTATATTATTCCTTCCAAATGTGAGTGGAGTGAGTGTCTTCCAAAACTTGGTTTGTATATAGCATTGGTCCTGCCATAATTACAGGCTCTCTTACAGAGGGATTAAGTGACTTGACTGAAGTTATAGTGGTAATAAATGACAGGTAGGATCCAAACCACATCTTCTGATTCCAAATCTATTGTTCTCATTATATCACAAAACCTCCACCTCTTTAAAACAAGGTAAAATACAAATTTTTCAGTCAGCATTTTTGAAGATTATTCACCTATTTGTCCCACTGACATTTATTCATTTGGGCATTTATTTATGGAGTAAATTTTATTGATGTCTCATTCCATTGGGGTTATTTTTCTCCCCATCCATCTATCTATCTGTCTATCTATCTATATATTATTTGTGTGAAAATTATTTTGTAATTGTGTTAATGTAATTCCTGGGTTTTGCAGGTAGACTTCCAAATATTTTATACTGTCTATGATTATTTTAAATGCGATTTCTCTTTCTAGCTCTTCAGTCTATCTAGGTTTTGTGGAGAAGCTAATGATTTATTTGGATTTATTTTATATTCTGAAACTTTGCTGAAGTTATTGTTACAACTAGTTTTTAGTTGGTTCTCTAAAGTTCTCTAAGTTTATTTTTTTGGTTATATTAATCTAGTTCTGAAAGGGGAAAGTTGAAATCCTCACTAGAACGGTTTTACTATCTGCTTCCTCTTAGAGGTCATCTAACTTTTCCCTTAAAGATTTGGATACTGTACCATTTGGTGCATATATGTTTAGTACTGATAATAGCTTTATTATTTATGTTTCCTTTAGCAAGACTTCCCTGTTTGTCTCTTATTCTACTTTTACATTGTCTAAGATCATGATTGTTATAGCTACCTTTTCTTCTTTTTTTAACTTCACATGAAACAGTATATTTTGCTTCAGCCCTTTATTTAAATCTGTATGTGTCTCTTGAAAATATGTTGTTGGATTCTAGTTTCTAAGTCATTCTGCTATCAGCTTTTGTTTTATGCCTGAATTCATTCCATTCATACTAACAATTATGATTATTAACTGTGTATTTCTCTACATCCTATTTTCTTCTGCATTCTTCTCCTTTAAAAAAAAAATCTTGTCCCTCCTCTAAAATTATTTTGCTTTTAATCACTGCCTTCTTTTATCTGCCCTTCTTTTTATAATTTCTTTCCCTTCCAACTTCCTATTGAATAAAATAGATTTACCGTTTGAGTATGCTTGTATGTGTATGTATGTATGTATGTATGTATGTATGTATGTATATGAGTGTGTGTGTATGCATTCCCTTTTTCTTCTTTTGAAACAATGTATATGAGTTAGGTTTTTTTTTTTTTTTTTTTTTTTGGTAGTTTCATGTGCAGTCATGTTTTTATTATATTAATTATGGAAATACTTGTTTTTTTCCCATAAATTAAAAATAAATTTTAAAAAAGTGTTACGCAATTTTCTTTTCTTTTTTTAAACTTATAGCTTTTTATTTACATTACATGGGTAATTTTTTTCAACATTGATTCTTGTAAAACTTTTTGTTCCAAATTTTCCCCTCCTTCCACCCCACCCCTAGATGGCAGGTAGTCCAGTACATGTTAAATATGTTAAAATATATGTTAAATCCAATATAGGTGTACATATTTATACAGTTATCTTGCTGCACAAGAAAAATCAGATCTAGAAAGAAAAAAAAAAAACACCTGAGAAGGAAAACAAAAATGCAAGTAACTTCTGTAAGACGAATGGCAGAATCAGCTAAGAACAAGAGAATGTTTAGCTTGAAGAAGACTTAGAAGATGTGTGATAATTTTCTTCAAATACTTTTAAGGGTTTTCTGGTGAAAGAGGGATCCGATCTGTTCTGCTTGATACTGGAGGAAGAAGTTGGAACTGGTTTGAATCATCTCATTGTTGAAGAAAGCCATGTCCATCAGAATTGATCATTGCATAGTCTTCTTGTTGCCGTGTATAATGATCTGGTTCTGCTCATTTCACTTAGCATTAGTTCATGTAAGTCTCTCCAGGCCTCTCTGAAATCATCCTGTTGGTCATTTCTTACAGAACAACAATATTCAATAACATTCATATACCATAATTTATTCAGCCATTCTCCAATTAGTGGGCATCCATCCAATTTCCAGTTTCTAGCCACTACAAAAAGGGCTGCCACAAACATTTTTGCACATGTGGGTCCCTTTCCCTTCTTTAAGATCTTTTTGGGATATAAACCCTGTAGTAACACTGCTGGGTCAAAGGGTATGCACAATTTAATAACTTTTTGACCATAGTTCCAAATTGCTCTTGAATGGTTGTATTCATCCACAGTTCACCAACAATGTATTAGTGTCCCAGTTTTCCCACATTCCCTCCAACATTTGTCATTATCTTTTCCTGTCATCTTAGCCAATCTGAGAGGTATGTAGTAGTTTGTTGGAGTTGTCTTAATTTGCATTTCTCTGAACAATAGTGATTTGGAGCACCTTTTCATATGAATAGAAATAGTTTTGATTTCTTCCTGTGAGAATTGTCTGTTCCTATCCTTTGACCCTTTATCAATTGGAGAATGGCTTGTTTTTTATAAATTAGAGTCAATTCTCTATATATTTTGGAAATGAGGCCTTTATCAGAACCTTTAACTGTAAAAATGTTTTCCCAGTTTATTGTTTTCCTTTTAATCTTGTTTGCATTAGTTTTGTTTGTACAAAAGCTTTTTAACTTGATATAATCAACATTTTCTATTTTGTGATCAATAATGATTTCTAGTTCTTCTTTGGTCACAAATTCCTTCATGAGTGAGATTTAAACAATGGTCAACATTTTCCCTTATTTTCCCCCTATTGTAAAAGTTCTTTGTGTGCTTCTTTGTTGTGAAATAACTTTCCCTATTCTTCCTCTTTCTTTCTCCTCCCAGGGCATCTCTCTTTTTTGCCTGGTCATTTTTTTTTTTTTTTTAACATCATCCCAACATAATTGACTCACTCTCTCATGTTCTTTCTGTGTAGAATCCTTCTAACTGCCCAAATAATAATAATAAAGGTCTTAAGTTATCTTTTCATATAGAAAGGTAAACAGTTTAACCTTATTGAGTCCTTGATGATTTGTCTTTCATCTTTACCTTTTTTTTTATGTTTCTGTTGAGTCGTTCATTCCATTTTTTTTTTTTAATTTTAAAGTCTTTTATTTTCAAAACATATGGATGGATAATTTTTTTTTTTACATTTTTTTTTATTATATATATATATATATATATATATATATATATATATATATATTTTATAATATTATCCCTTGTATTCATTTTTCCAAATTACCCCCCCTCCCTCTATTCCCTCCCCCCGACGACAGGCAATACCATACATTTTACATGTGTTACAATATAGTCTAGATACAATACATGTGTGTGAATATCATTTTCTTGTTGCACAATAAACATTAGAATCCGAAGGTACATGCAACCTGGGCAGACAGATATTAGTGCTAACAATTTTCATTCCCCTCCCAGTGTTTCTTCTCTGGGTGTAGCTACCTCTGTCCATCATTGATCAACTGGAAGTGAGTTGGATCTTCTTTATGTTGAAGATTTCCACTTCCATCAGAATACATCCTCATACAGTATTGTTGTTGAAGTGTACAGTGATCTTCTGGTTCTGCTCATTTCACTCAGCATCAGTTGATTTAAGTCTCTCCAGGCCTCTCTATATTCCTCCTGCTGGTCATTTCTTACCGAGCAATAATATTCCATAACCTTCATATACCACAATTTACCCAACCATTCTCCAACTGATGGACATATATGGATGGATAATTTGACAACAACCCTTGCATAGCCTTGTGTTTCAGATTTTCTCCTCTCAAGCAATCCAATATATGTCAAACATGTTAAAAAGCAAACATTTTTGTACATGTGGGTCCCTTTCCTTCCTTTAAGATCTCTTTGAGATATAGGCCCAAAAGAAACAATGCTGGATGCACAATTTGATAACTTTTTGAATATAGTTCTAAATTGCTCTCCAGAATGGCTGGATCCATACACAATTCCACCAACAATGTATCAGTGTCCCAGTTTTCCCACATCCCCTCCAACATTTGTCATTATCTTTTCTTGTCATTTTAGCCAATCTGAGAGGTTTGTAGTACTATCTCAGAGTTGTCTTAATTTGCATTTCTCTGATCAATAGTGATTTAGAGCACCTTCTTATATCATTAGAAATTGTTTTAATTTCTCCATCTGAAAATTGTCTGTTCATATCCTTTGACCATTTATCACTAATTCTAATTTTTAAGGAATCATTTTCATCAGTCAACTTTTGTATCTCTTTCTATTAGACCAGTTCTGTTTTTTTAAGAGATTATTTTCATAAGTATTTTTTGTGTTAATTGCCTTTTCACAATTTGTTTCTTTTTTTCTTTTTTTCCTGAGGCTGGGGTTAAGTGACTTGCCCAGGGTCACACAGCTAGGAAGTGTTAAGTGTTAGAGACCAGATTTGAACTCGGGTCCTCCTAAATTCAAGGCTGGTTGGTGCTCTATCCACTGCGCCACCTAGCTGCCCCACAATTTGTTTCTTTGCTTTCAAATTTTTTTCATCTAATTTTTCTAATTTTACTTGATTTTTTTTTTTTTTTTTTTTTTTTAGCTTTTTCAGGATTTCTTGAAATCCTGTTCACATTTTTCTTTGAGGCTTTGCTTAGAACTGTTTTGACTTTATTCTTTTCTAAGTTCATGTCTTGATTTTTCCTATCATCATAGTGGCTTTTTATGGTCAGGTTATTTTTTTTGTAATTTTGTAATTTGTTCATTTTTCCAACATTATTTCTTGGTTTTGAACTAAATGCTAATACTGGGTTCTATTCCTTGTTTTGTTTTTTCGATGTGTTTTTACAGATGATTTTGAGGGTTTGCAAGTTTTTGGTGCTTCCCTGGTGATATGAACTGGGTAGAGGTGTGGTCACTGCTACCTTGGTCTTTACTTTGATCCTTATTCAGAAAGGGCCCCATTGCTTTTGGGATCAGAAGTGATATTGTTTCAAGGGTTCCTGATCCCTTTGGGATAGAATAATACTTCCCTTCAGGGTTTCTACTTCTCTCTTGACTGAAAGTATTCATTCTTCTTTGCCCAATGAAGTATGAACTATGGCAATGAAGTTGCTAAAGTTTGGTCCTATGTCTAGTGCCTGCACAACATCCCCTTGAAGCTCTTTCTGGTTAGTTGCTAGTTCCCTTTACTGCCTCTGGCTTGAGGGCTCCTGAAACAGACCCTGCTTTTGTTATTACCACCTGTTTCATTCATGTAGGCTCTGAATTAGCTAGCCTTTACTCCAGTGTTACAAATCTTTTTTTCCAACCTTCTAACTTGTCTTGGGCTGGAAGAATGGCTCATTCTAATCTTTTGCTGACTTTGAAATAATACCTCAAATCAAATTTTGGAATAGCAAAGTTGTTTGGAGGGGAATGTTGGAACAGATCAGCTGAGTGTTTTTCTACTCCACCATCTTGGTTCTGCCACTGAAGTCTCCAGAAGCATTTATTTAATGACTTCCCTTTCAAAAGCAAGTAAAACCTACAGAGCAAATGAAAACATTGAACATTTCTGGAAATATAGAACTTCTTCTATATTTATCTTTTTTTGTGGATGACTAAGAAGCATACTTATCAAATTGAAGTCAAGGATGAGTATATTGCATTGATTACAATTGCTAAATTGTTTCAGTGTTACTTTCCTTTAAATATTGTGGTTATCATTTGCTTTGGTTTTTCTTACCTCCTTCTATATCAGATTATGCAATTCTTCTGAAGTTATTCTAATTCTTTATGGCCATTGTTTCTTATTGTCCTAAAATAATGTTCTAATACTATTCTTATACCATAAGTTGTTCAGTCATTGTCTACTTGAAGGATATGTACTTTTGTTTTAGTTCTTTGTAATTATGAAAAGTGCTACTGGAAATATTTATGTAAATGTGGAATTTAAAACTTTGACTTCTTTGTAGTATGTGCCTAGTAGTGCTTTAATACTTAGCCAAAAGGTATGTACAGTCTAGTGATATTTTAAAATTCCAAATTGTTTCCTTAAATTGAGACTTATTCACAGTTCTACCAAATAGTGCATTTCTGTCCATGTTTTCCTATTTTGTGATTTCCTCTTTTGTGATCTTTGCCAGTTTGATTAATCTGAAATGATAACTTTAGAGTTGTTTTTAACTTGCTTTTATTTCTTTCATGTTTGTTTCATATGATTCACATAATTGTTGATCACATTTATTGTATGTATGTATTGATAGTATATGTTTCCTTTTTTTGCAAACTGTGTTCTTTGTGTACTTTTCCATTGGAGAGTAACCATCACTCAGTCTCATATTTGTATCAGTTCTTCATATAGTTGAGAAATTAGTCTATATCAGAGATTTGCTTCAGTTTGCAGCATTCTTCTCTAGTCACATAGATTTTGTCAATACAAATCTTTTTTTGTTTTATTTGAAGTTGTCTATCATTTATTTTATGTTTTCTATTCTGCCCCTTGCTTAATTAAGAATTCTTCCTCTAGTCAAAGTTGTATGCCTGCCATTCTCTAAAATTTTTTTAAAAGATATAATCTTATATATTATGTTTTTGTTTGGAGTTTCATGAGGTATATGTTGTAAGATATTGGTGTAAGGAAGTCTGCCAAAGTATTTTCCACTTTCCCCTTCAATTTTTATTAAATAAAAAGTACTTACTGTATAATTAATATCCTTTGTTTTATTTAACACTTTGGTTGCTTTTGGATCTTGTTTACCTAGTCATTTCCGCTGACTGGACAAAATAATTTTGAGAGTCATTCTGTAATATGATTTGAGATCTGAAAATGCTACATTATTCTTTCCTGTTCCTTTTCCTTTCCTTCCTTTTTCTTCTCTGCTTTCAAAATTCTTGACCTTTGTTTTTCAAATTCAAGTCTGTTATTCTTTTACCTAATTTTTGGGTGTTTGGCACAGCAATACATTATTTTTCATATTTATACATATTTTGTTATATATTATCATACTTATTTAAGTTTTGACTTTGTCTTGGTATTTTGTTATTATTTGGAATGGAAGTTTTTTCCCTTCATTCTCTTTTATTAGTAATCTCCAGAAAAAGAAATGATTTTTTTCATAGTTATTTTATGCTTTGCTGTTTTGTAGAAATTACTTATTATTTTGCTTAAATTTTTCTTGAATCTTATGAATACTCTTAAGTAAATTCTCATCTACAGATAGAATTAATTTTTCTTCTTCCTATGCCTATTTTCTCATTTTGTTATTTTTATGATTAGCATTTCTAGAATAGTATCAGATTTTTAACAGTAACAATATACTTTCTTGTATTTACACTGATATTATTGGAAAACCTTCTAGTGTTTTTCCATCACAAATAATTAGATATTAAGGAAAATTCTCTTTATTCCTATGTTTTTCACTTTTTAAAAAACATGAATAAGTATCATTTTATTAAAGGCTTTTTTTTTCTGTCTCACTATAATCATATAATTAAAATATATATATATATATATATATATATATATATATATATATATATATATATATATATATTATAGTTTACCTTACATTGAACTGCATATTTTGTATTAATCTAACTTGGTCATAGTGGATCATTTTTTTGAATAATGCTGTAAATCTTTGCTAATGTTTTATTCAACATGTTTTCATTGGGTCAATTTTTATATGTATGCCTTTTCATATATATTTTAAAATTCATATTTGTCATTTTTCTAGAGCAATAATATTCTGTCGATGTGCCATCATTTATTTATTTAGTTAGGTTTTAAAAAAAATAGTTAGTATTTTTTTCTTATAATAGCTTTTTATTTTTCCAGATACATACAAAGATAGTTTTCAATATTCACCTTTTCAAAACTCTTGTTTTCCAAGTTTTCCTTCCTCTCTTCCTCCCTTTCTCCTCCTCTAGACAGCAAGCAAAACATGTTCAAGTAAATATGTACAATTCTTCTAAACATATTTCCACATTCTTCATGCTGTGCAAGAAAAATCAGATCAAAAGGGTAAAAAAAAAAATGAGGAAAAAAAAGCAAACAATAACAGTAAGGAAAAGTGAAAATACTATTTTGATCCACATTCAGTCTTCATAGTTCTCTCTTTGCATGTCGATGGCTCTTTTCATTCCAAGTCCATTGGAATTGCCTTCAATCACCCCATTGTTGAAAAAAGCCAAGAACATCACAATTGATCTTCATTTTGTGGTTGTATACAATGTTCTCTTGGTTCTATTCACTTCACTCAGCATCAGTTCCTGTAAGCCTTTTCAGGCTTTTCCAAAATCAGCTTGCTCAGTATTCCTTATAGAATAATTGTATTCCATTATATTCATATAACATAACTTAATTTGAATATTCCTCAACTGATGGGCATCCACTCAATTTCCAGATCCTTTACTACAAAAAGGGCTGCTACATTTTTGCACATGTGGGTCCTTTTCCCTTTTTTACGATCTTTTTGGGATACAGACCCAGTAGAAATTCTGCTGAATCAAAGTATATTGTGCCATTGTTTATATATAATTTTACCTCAGATGTTGAACATTTGAATTTTTTTCCCTTTTTAAATTTTTTTTTAATTTAAATTTTTTATTTAATTTAATTTTTTTATTTTTTTCTGAGTCAGGGGTTAAGTGACTTGCCCAGGGTCACACAGCTAGGAAGTGTTAAGTGTCTGAGACCAAATTTGAACCCGGGTCCTCCTGAATTCAGGGCTGGTGCTCTATCCACTGCGCCACCTAGCTGCCCCCTCCCTTTTTTAAAATAATAAAACTAATGAGTGTTTTTTTATAGGTAGGCTATTCCCTCCCCCCCCCCCCCCCCCGCCTTTTTTAGAACATTCTGAACATGTAATTCTTGTGATAAATAGCTCTTATCAATTTTTTTTTTTTTTTTTTTTTTTGGTGATGGGAGAGAATGTTTAACTGAGGGAATCCAGGGAAGGGCTTTACAGAAAAGGTAGTTCCTGAAATGAGTCTTGGAGAAAGACAAAGTTCTTGAGAGACAGAAATAAGCTTTCTAGGGATAAGAAAAGGCTTGTGAAAATGTACTTAAAAGATAATTATGAATAGAGTCTGGTTTGGCTCGAAGGTATAGTGCCTGATATGAAGTATATAAAATATATTTGGAATGGTAGGTTGAACATATTGTAGAGAGCCTTAAAATGTGGCCAAAGATTTTGCATTTTTTCTTAAAGAAAAAATTAGGACTCACTGAAGGTTTTTGAGTAGGACAGTATTATGTCCAGAATTGTACTTTAGGAAGTTGGCAGCTGTATGCTCTATTTATTCAATTCTAAGACAATAATTTACTGAGAAATTGGTGATCGTTACTAGAATGGATTTTCTCACCTGGAAGTTCCATATGTTAAAGAATTTCAGGTTTAATCCTTATCCCTATCACAAATTTTGGATTAAATTAAAATTGATTGAATTGAGAACATAAATTGCTTTAAAATCCTAAAAACACTTATAAATATCAGCTACTATAGTATTAGTTTTATTCTAATAATTATCATTGTTAAAATAGTTCTTAACCAATGTTATTAATTAGTAACATTGCCATCTATGTTAATATTTGGACAAGTTATAATGAATAATAGTTTTCAACAATTTTTATTAATACTATTTAATAATAATAATGACTTCCTTATTTAGAAGGAAGAATAGCAACAACAGCAAAGAAATCAAATATCCACTATTTCCTAAAATAGCATTTTGTAGTTATAGTTATTATTTATATTTCTGGATACTCATTGCCAGCATGAGACTGCATTCCAGGCTTTTAAAATTTTGGTTTTTTAAAAACTAATTTGATTTATAAATGAATACAATTCATTTACATATTTTTAAAAGAGAATATTTATCTTAAACTGGTTTGTAATGGTATCAGGCAATTTTGGATTCTTCTGGGATATTACCCAGTTTTTGAATTATCCATGTTCTCAATGGACCTTTTTAAGGAAAAGAAAATAAAGGTAAAGAAGGTAGAAACAAGTTAGTTATATAAGATATTATCAAAATTGTTAAAATGTTTTGGGGAAGGAATTTGGAATTAATGACAAAATTTAGATATTTGGATTACATGAATTATATAAAATCAATTGTTATACTCTGTTTCTTCTTAACATAAATAATTGACAGTTATTTAAATATAAGAGATTTTCCAGATTTGTATGTATTAAAAGTCGGAAAATTTTAAAAAAATATACCTACAAACATATGATAAAACCAGCTACTCAAAACTTTTGGCAAAGGTCAGTGAAAGGGTCATTTTACATTCTGAACTTTTTCATATAGTAATGGGCTTATTACCTTTCAATAAATCTCAATTAGAAAAAAAAGAAATTTGTATGGAATCTTTGCTGTCACTAGCAGTCTTCCCTCTCTACTTTTCCTTTCTAATTTGCTGCTTATTATCTACTGTAGACTTAACATAACGAGGCTTATTAGGTTCATGTGCTAAATTAGAACTTATGTTAAGAATGTAGGTCTATGAATAAATGTAGGAATTTAGAATTAATTCATTTTGATATTAATTTTTGGTGACTCAGAGGTTCTACTTCACTTACCGCCCCCATTTGGGTTTGTTTCTTTGGTTTTGATTGTGTCCCAAGTATCCTGGGAACTGATTTCTGTATAATTGACCTGTTACTGTGTTTCTTTTAATAAGCTTTATTGAACATTTTGTAACCTAATGTCACGTGAAAGTTGAAATTCTGAGACTGATCAGGTACTCTTATGTTTTCTTTTATTATAGATTGTTTCAAGAAGAAATCCAGAAGATGTCCAGGAGGTAACACATTACTTGTGAAAATTTTATATATTAGACTAACTTTTAGCTAAATACCACTAGAGAAATTTAACAGAATGTTTTTCTGCATGTCAATCCCAATGTATATATTTTGTATATCAAGACTGCTTCTGTGAGATTTTGTAAAGTCATGGATCAAGAATTGACTTAAGAGTCAGCAAGTGTAGGGTTAAAGTCCTACTCCTGAACCATGATGGCTATAATTGGGCTCAAGTCATTTAATATCCTTCCCCCCAACCTTCACCAAAGCTCTAAGCTTTTCTCTAACTGTAGCAGATCAGGTATTGACCTATATTAGCAGAGGTAGTTTCTTCATTGGGAATTTTCTTTTCCTGATTTAAAAAAAAAAAAAAAAATATATATATATATATATATATATATATATATATATAGGTATAGGTATAATTATCCCCCTTGTAATTTTTTTTGCTGATCTGCTCCTAGTTATATCACAACAAATTAGCATTTTGATCCTTTTTCAGATCTGTCTAGTATGATAATTTGCTAAAAGTAAAGTTTTATAGAAATATAATTAGCTAGCCCCTTTGACATTGTAACTTTCTTCATTGTGGTTTTGATATATTGTGAGTTGGCATAAGAAATTAAATGGAAAATTTTTGGGAGTTTTGTGGAAACTGCAGATAACACACAAAGGTCAGCAGATGACACAGAGCTCATGACCAAATTCTTAAACCAAATTTTAAAATAAAGTGCTCTAAACAGTAAGAAAAAGAAAACAAAATCAGACTTCTGTGGTATAAAGGGAGGACTAAAAAGTTTTGGCCCTGTGCCCCTAACTGTAATGTTGTAGAAAGGATAATTATATGCCCTTTTAGAAGGGAAAAAATTTGGTATTTGTACATGAAGAATTCCAGCTATTTAATTTTGGGATATAGGGTTTAATCGACAAGTTTGAGTAGTATGAACCCTTTGTCAATATGTTTTTCATTCCTCTATTTCACTATTAATGATACTCTTGTGAACATTTCAATGCCATTTTCTCCTTTAAAAAAAGCCAACTTATTGTTTATATCAAAATTTTGTTATAGAATTCATTATTTGAAGTTGCCCTCTGCTTAAATTGCCCATTAAATAGTTTAGTAAGAGCTTTGATGCAGCTTAATGTCTGCTGATTGATTTTCATTTTAAAAGGGATGTAGAATAAAGTTTTTTTTCTCTTTAACAAAATTGTATGTAGAATGTATTTGAGGTTATATAGAGTATTGACATAAATCATATATTTGATTTGATTTTATATGACTATAGAGAGTTCAAATTAAATGTTATTTTTTCAAATTTCATGTTGTATATTCTGGGAGTTTGACTAAATTTACCAACTCACTATGGTGCAATTCTACCAATTTAAAATATTTCTTCATAACGACTAATTTGTAAATTATAAGTTTTTGAAAATGTTGCCATTGTATTAGTGAAAGTAGATTGTAGTTCCTTTGTGAGAAATCTTGTTGGGACTGTTGTATTATAGTTTTGTAGCTTGATATTCCCCTTTTCCAGGGAGAATCCTGACTTGAATCTATCCATGAATACAATCTCTGCCATTTCCTTAATCATCAATTTTTTGGGAAAACCCTTTTTAATAACAACAGTTGGTGAACCATTCATCAAAAAACTATTGTAAGTGTCTTTCAGTCAGACTATTGCATGGTGCTTTATTAGAAATGATAATATAAAGGCATTAAAAGTCTTCCAGTATAGCTGACTTCCCCTTATTTTTAAAGTATATTCTCTAAATTATAATAAAACTGTTTTGGTTTTCTCATTAATCTCATTTCACATGCTTCTTTCTGTATAGTTATTGGTAATTGTGAAAAATGAGTCAACCAATCAGGATTTCAACTTTCCATTTGATTAAATTTTTAAAAAATCAACAACAACAAAAACAACTCCCAAAAGAAAATAGTTCTGAGAGTTGTTATTTTAGGGATCAAGTCACTCTCCAGTGGGGCCCTTTTTGCTTTTTAGCTATGTTGTGATAGATAGAAGAACTCTTGTTTGTTTTAGGTGTTAGTTCTGCTGAACATGATAGTGTCTGTATAGCTGCTTAATGTCGCAAAGTATTGGATGTAGACTTAAAGATCAGATTGAAATTCTTTTTTAGAAATACAATAAAACCTTGTGTACTTTAGGCAGGGTCCTCTTTGAAGAGTACATCAGTATGGTTTTGAGAATAGTATAATTTAGAGAAGGTTAGTATAATTGTAAGAGGCAGCTCATGTCCATAAGCAACTTGGAAAAATAAAGAGGATTATGGAAGCAGTGAAAAGCTGTAGAGTAGTTAAAAATTTGGGCTTCATAGAATTATATTCTGTCCCTCATTTACTGGAATCTCAGAAGATCCTTTATAACTTTTATAATTTTTCCCCCTGATGTTTGAATGTTTGAAATAATTGATCCATTCACTTGGATCACTTGGAATTATTATTTTTTACAATAAATTCAGTTTATCCTTTTCTCCTCCATTTTCCTTCTTCTCTCAGTTCTTTTTTTTTTCCTCCTTCTCAATTATTTATTTATTTATCAAAGCAGTCATGGTAACTCTGAAAGATTATAACTGCTGAGAAGGTTATATAGGTAGTTGTTGCTTCTAACAATAGTAGAAATCAAAGCAGTAAAGGATGCAATCTAAGATGAAAAAAAATTAAGAAGCAGGAAATACTTCCTGCTCTTTTCATGATTGCTGTTTTCCATATGGGCACTACATTTTGTTAATGAAACTTGGGATAGTTTCTAAGTGTTCTTTCGTAATAGGAATTGTCTAAGTTGTTTTCATGATTGAGAGAAATTTAGGCCTAAAAAAATAAGAATGGATATACAAGTAGCAAAGCAGAGGTTAAAAAACAAACCAAAAGATTTTAGACTAATATGAGAAAACTCATGAAAGAATAATATGGCAATATTGATTTAATAGAAAAGTGAAGAATCAATAGATCTGAAAGTTGAGGCTGAAGACAATGAGAAAAGACAATGATAATTAAGAAAACTAATCATAAAATTGAAGATCAAGCTACAGAATCTAAAAGCCTTTTCTGGGCTGACTGTGATTATATTAAAGGATCAGTCAAAAAGTCTCAAATAAACTTTTTTTTATTAATTTTATAATTATACATTTTTTTTGACAGTATATATGCATGAGTAATTTTTTTATGACATTATCCCTTGTATTCATTTTTCCAGATTTTCCCCTCCCTCCCTCTACTCCCTTCCCTAGATGACAGGCAATCTTATACATTTTACATGTGTTACAGTATAACCTAGATATAATATATGTGTGTAAATCCAATTTTCTTGTTGCACGTTAAGTATTGGATTTAGAAGGTATAAGTAACCTGGGTAGATAGATAGTTGTGCTAATATTTTACATTCAATTCCCAGTGTTCCTTCTCTGGGTGTAGTTGTTTCTGTCCATCATTGATCAGCTGGAAGTGAGTTGGATCTTCTTTATGTTGAAGATATCCACTTCCATCAGAATACATCTTCATACAGTATTGTTGTTGAAGTTTATAGTGATCTTCTGGTTCTGCTCATTTCACTTAGCATCAGTTGATGTAAGTCTCTCCAAGCCTCTCTGTATTCCTCCTGCTGGTCATTTCTTACAGAGCAATAATATTCCATAGCCTTCATATACCATAATTTACCCAACCATTCTCCAATTGATGGACATCCATTCATCTTCCAGTTTCTAGCCACTACGAAAAGAGCTGCTACAAACATTTTGGCACACACAGGTCCCTTTCCCCTCTTTAGTATTTCTTTGGAATATAAGCCCAGTAGTAGCACTGCTGCATCAAAGGGTATGCACAGTTTGATAACTTTTTGGGCATAGTTACAGATTGCTCTCCAGAATGACCAGATTCTTTCACAACTCCACCAACAATGTATCAGTCTCCCAGTTTTCCCACATCCCCTCTAACATTCATCATTATTTGTTCATGTCATCTTAGCCAATCTGACAGGTGTGTAGTGATAGATATCTCAGAGTTGTCTTAATTTGCATTTCTCTGATCAGTAGTGATTTGGAACACTTTCATATGAGTGGATATAGTTTCAATTTCATTATCTGAGAATTGTCTGTTCATATCCTTTGACCGTTTATCAATTGGAGAATGGTTTGATTTCTTATAAATTAGGATCGATTCTCTATATATTTTGGAAATGAGGCCTTTATCAGAACCTTTAACTGTAAAAATATTTTCCCAATTTGTTACTTCCCTTCTAATCTTGTTTACATTAGTTTTGTTTGTACAGAAACTTTTTAGTGTGATGTAATCAAAATCTTCTATTTTGTGATCAATAATGATCTCTAGTTCTCTTCTGGTCATAAATTCCTTCCTCCTCCACTGGTCTGAGAGGTAGACTATTCTCTGTTCCTCTAATCTATTTATGATCTCATTCTTTATGCCTAAATCATGGACCCATTTTGATCTTATCTTGGTATATGGTGTTAAGTGTGGATCCATATCTAATTTTTGGCATACTAATTTCCAGTTTTCCCAACAGTTTTTTTTTCAAATAATGAATTTTTATCCCTAATGTTGGTATCTTTGGGTTTATCAAACACTAGATTGCTATAGATGTAGCCTTTTTTGTCCTTTGTACCTAATCTGTTCCACTGATTGACTGGTCTATTTCTTAGCCAATACCAAATGGTTTTGGTGACTGCTGCTATATAATATAGCTTTAGATCAGGTATACCTAGACAACCTTCATCTGACCTTTTTTTCATTAATTCCCTTGAAATTCTCGACCTTTTATTCTTCCATATGAACTTTATTGTTATTTTTTCTAGGTCACTAAAATAGTTTCTTGGGAGTCTGGTTGGTATAGCACTAAAGAAATAGATTAGATAAACTTTTTTTGTTAAAAAAAAAAAATTTACTTTATCTGGCTTCTTTATATATTGGAAGCCAAGCTGGGTGGTCAGTAAGCAAGCCACTGGCTCTGGAGTTAGGACACCCGAGTTGAAATTTGGCCTCAGATATTTATTAGTTGTGTGATTTTGGACAAATCACTTAACCTTGATTGCCTTGCTCTGTGTGTGTGTGTATGTGTGTGTACATGCACACATATCACATTGCATAAATATATATCTTATGCAGAAAGTTCACACTCATCACTTTATTTTTCTGGGATCAGGTAAATAGAACAATAGGTTTAATGTTATGTTTTGTGGTGGATACAACATTTTGGGGAAAATTTACTGTTACTTATATATCATTGTGTTTTTTTTTTTTTTTTGTTTTTTGTTTTTTGTTTTTTGTTTTTTGTAAAGTCTCCCATCAATTTTAGGTCTGTGTTTGGTATTTTTATTGGCCTTGGATGCTAATAATTACATTTGATATTGTAATTTCTGGTTGTGCTTTTACCCACATCTCCATTTTAAAGACTTTGGAAACATCAAAGATTAAAGAAAATAATAGGTCATGGAATTTCCCCTGCCTTCTTAACTATTTTTGAATAAAAGAGACTTTGTTTTATTTTTGTTTTTTACTACTTTTATATTTTGAGGTGCTTTGTATTCTTCAGGTTCTTTGAAAGTTTGGATTTACCCTTGCATCTTCCAGCTGTAATGAGAAAATGACTTATGGAAAGATAAGGAAATATAAATCATTACTTTGCAGTTTCAGTTCTTTTTCTAAAATCTTATCTATTATTATTATATGTATTATACTTTTAGCTACTCTTTTGGCTAGATTTTTTGATTACTAGAAAAGTTCTAGAATCTTCATTTTACTGATTATTTTTGATTTCATTAAAATGTCCTAAATATAAATTTAAATATTTTCTGTATATTGAGTTGTTTCAGTATTTTTGGAAGCCCAGTAGTAGAGAGAACAGTTAGTATATTAGATTTTACATTCTTTTTTAAATTCTCTTTACTAGATAATTAAAAAAAAAAAAAACTGAGTATGGCAACTATCCTATTGAAAGATATATAGGTTATTTACTCACCTTGATTTCCTCACTTATTTCTTTATAAAATTATATTTTACCAATTATTTTGTTGTAGCAATGTAATAAGAGGCCATAATACTTAGTACAATTAATTGTCTGCAACATTCAAGAACTGTCTCAGACACTTACTAGTTATGTCAGTTAACCTTTTAGGACCTCAGTTTCCTCGTCTGTAAAATTAGAATAAAAATAGTTATATGACCTATGTTAAAAGGTTGGTTTTGAAAAAAGTACTATAGAGTTCTCAAAATGCTACATAAATGAGGTTATTTATTATTATTATTATTATTGAAGAGAGATTATTTTAACTTATCTAACTTTGTGTTTCTGAGACTAGTGACTACCTTAGATATAATAACAACTTAAAGCTCGACAAATGTTATAAGATGATGAACATAGCAATCAGTTGCAAAATAGCATTGCTAGCATCAAAGTCCAAGACAGTGGCTTATATACCTGTATAATAATAAAGTAAAATCAGTTTTCTTGTGCATCAGGATAACTACATAAACATGTATACATATATTGTATTTAATATATACTTTAATATATTTAACATATATTAGACTAGCTGCCATTTAGGGGAGAAGGTGGAGGGAAGGAGAAAAGTTGGAACAGAAGGTTTTGCAAGGGTCAGTATTAAAAAATTATCCATACATATGTTTTGTAAATAAAAAACTATTTAAAAAAATAAAATCGGGGCAGCTAGGTGGCACAGTGGATAGAGCACTATCCCTGAAATCAGGAGAATCTGAGTTTAAATCTGGCCTCAGACACTTAACATTTCCTAGTTGTGTGACCCTGGGCAAGTCACTTTAACCCCAATTGCCTCAGCCAAAAAAAAAAAAAAAAAAGTAAAATCACTGTTCTTGGTAGAAATAGGTGGAAAGTATATGCAAAAAGAGTAACTACATAGCTATATTTCTTTATACACATATTGCAGATGTGACATTAACTACTAGATCAAATTGAAGAGTCATAGACCAGTGATTAGATCCATTTTTTTAAAAAAAGTTTTAATAATAGTTTTTTATTTTCAAAATACATGCAAAGATAGTTTTCAGCATTCACCCTTGCAAAACCTTGTATTCCAGATTTTTCTCCATCCTTTCTACCTACCCCTAGATACCAAGTAATCCAATATAATTTAAACATATATAGTTCTTCTAAATGTATTTCCACATTTATCATGCTATATAGGAAAGTAGATCCACTTTTAAGAATAGCTATGAAGTTTGTAGCTAATCTCTACTTTTTGGAGCAAGTTTATTAATGGTTAAGCAGTTTTATCAGTCTTAAAGCTGTATTTCATATTAGTTTGTAAGGTAGGAACAATGTCCTAGAACCTAGCAGTTTACCAACTTATTTTTAGCACAACTTAAATGGGTCTTATCTATGTATAGTTAGGTTGATGGAAAATATTCTCTAAGATTAAAGTGAAACACAATTTTAGGTATCTTGTCAGAGTTGTAGAATAGGACGGAACAGTAATAGCAGATACAGTCACTCAGTATGCAGTAGTCAAAGAAAAATGTTTCTTTGTTCAAAAGGGATGATTTACTTATCATTTGGAATAGAACAACACTAAAGATGGTCTTCTAAAATTAGCATACCATAGCTGCATAGGAAACAAAATCTTTTTCTGTGTGCAAAAAATTTAGTGATCTAAGGGACTTTTGCTTTTAGCCATAGAGATTTCATTTTTAACTGCTTTCTAAAACTCTTGATGACTGACCACCTTGAGGCATCATATTGTCTGAATCTTAATGGGTTTTATACTTATTGGTTGCTGAGATCTGCTATATCATCACTTACCTTTTTTCTTTTGTAATGTGACCAAAGATATGATTTTGTCATTTGTTCCTTTCTATTTCTTTCAAATCACAATAATGTATTTTTGGGGTTTATTTAAAAGGGGAAAGATAACCAAATTTGAAATAATATACTAGAGTAGGGTAATTAGAAGTTAATATAAAAGAGGAATTATTCAGTCCTACATGAATGCAATGTAAACTTTATAACTTAAGCTTCCAATTTCTAAGACTCAGTTTGGCTTTTGTAATTCTCTTTAGGTTAGGAAGACCTTTAGCCCAAGAAATGAATAAGCCCCAGAACAACATTACCAACTTTGAATTGGTTTAGAGGAGATGATGATTCAAACTCATTGGTCTTTTTTTTTTCCCCCTGAGGCTGGGGTTAAGTGACTTGCCCAGGGTCACAGAGCTAGGAAGTGTTAAGTGTCTGATACCAGATTTGAACTCGGGTCCTCCTGAATTCAAGGCTAGTGCTCTATCCACTGTGCCACCTAGCTGCCCTGTAAACTCATTAGTTCTTTATGTGATCCTAGATTTACTCTCAGTCTTCTAATCTACATTGTATGATTGCCTTTTTGGATGTTTCACACCTAATCACTTACTGAACATCTAATAAATACACAAAACAGGTAAAGAACAGGTTTCCAATTACGTCTGAGACATGAAAGTACCAATTTCCTGGAAATATCATCTGTCCATTTTTCTATCAGTATATTTAGCACAAAGTATTCAATAGTTGTATATAATATCAAAGTTGCTTTTGATCATGAGTTAGTCTTTTCAACTAAGTGTATTCATTTGGATATAGCATTATCAACAACATCATCTTTAAATATGAAGATCATATTTTAGGTTATATTATCTTCTCAGGATGAACCAGCCAAAATTAGATGCTTAGTTTTCATATTCAAAATATTATTAGATATCGAATAATAATATGAGTGCCTAGAAGCATGTAAAATCAAATGATGTTCTGGTTCTGTTTTTGTAAAAGTCATGATTTAAATTTAGATCAAGACATATGTAATTTTTATAGCTCCATTGTTTAAAAGTGACTTATGATGATTCATTTATTAGAAAGTGATAATAAGATCCTAAAAATTAGTATGCTGATGAATTTAAAACAGCTATTGTTTTATTCTTAGTTATAAATAAGTCACTGAAAAGCATTTTAGTGAATTTAAATAGTAAAAATAAAGTGAAGTGAAGTAAAAAGTGTTCATTTTCCTGCATCTTGTGAATTTGAACTTTGTATGATAATTCATTTCTGAGAGGTTATATATCAGGCAGGTAAAATTTGTCATTTATAATTATAGAGTGGAAGGGATATTCAAAATAATATACATTTATGATCTCTTATGAGTTAACCAATCTTAAAAGAGAAAGATGCAATGAAGTAGTAATACAAAAAAAGGAGTATTTATAAATTCAAAACAGACATTTAATGCCCATTTGTGATTGCCAAAGTTATTAGAACTATTAAACACAAGGTCTTCTGATTTTTAGGTCAGTACTCTTTCTACTATACTATACTATCGTTTTCTTCTCTTGACTTACAGAAAGAATACCACTTAAAATAATGAAAAACAATATTTTTTGATGAAAAAAAATTTTTTTTCCTTTGATACCTATAATGCTGTCATTATTCATTTTTCTTTCCTTTTTTTTGGACTTAATAGTGTTTTATTTTTTTCCAGTTACATGTAAAGATAGTTTTATCTTTGTAAGATTAATTTCTACATTATTCTTTCTCCATTTCTTCTCCTTTCCCTCCCCCCTTTCTCATGACAGCAAGATAAGCTTTACATGTATAGTCATATTAAACATATTTCTACTTTAGTAATGTTGTGAAAGAAGAACCAGACAAAAAGGAAAAACAATGAGAAAGAAAAACAAAATCAAAATAAAAAAAAAATAGTATGTTTTGATCTACATTCAGACACCATACTATAGTTCTTTCTCTGGATGTGATCATGAGTCCCCTTGTTTTGGATCATTTCATTGCTGAGAAGAGTTAACTCTATCATAGTTGATCATTGCACAGTATTCTGTGTACAATGTTTTCCTGGTTCTACTTATCTCACTCAGCATCAGTTCATGTAAGTCTTCCCAGGTTTTTCTGAAATTTGTTTACTTAACATTTCTTATAGAGCATTACATTCATATATACCACAGCTTGTTCAGCCATTTACCAATTGATGGACATTTCCTCAATTTCCAATTCTTTGGCACTACAAAAAAGGATGTTTCATTTTTTTATTTTAGATATCTTAATGAACATAAAATTAAATGCCATACAATTTATGTATCTTGCTACTAAATATCACTTTTTTCATTCTTTTCACCAGCTGTAATTGATTTTTCTTTGGAATTCTAGGCACACAGTTAATTCTGATGGATCTAATATGTTTCTATTGAGAAGAGAAGGAATTTATTCTCTAAAAACTAAGCATAAGGTGCCTTTCTAAGGTCATCAGAATTGTAAGTTTTTCTGTAATATATTAAATATCATTGAACTGTTGCTTGATAATTCCTTTAGTGTTCTAATTATTTAAAAAAAAATCTGCCAAACCAAAAAGCAGGGTTTGAAATTGAAAGGCACTATCATAGATATCCACATTTTTTAAAAAATGGATTATTCTATTGAATGTTATTTTTTCAGTATTAGCATTTATTTTCATATGACAGATTTTGGGTATAATATGTAGGTAGTCTTTCTGTAATGTAGACATAGGCGACTCCAGTTTACTTACATTTTTCAGGCTATAGATAGTGAAAGAAGTGCCATTATCTTGCAGTGAGCAAAATCCAATGTATAAAGCCTTTCACCTGGGTTCAAAAATTCAGTTGTACAAGTGCAAAATAGGGTACCCATGGTTACATAGCAGTTTGAAAAAGTTCTGGGAATTTTAGTGGACTGCAAGCTAAATATGAGTCAGGAATTTGATGTGGCAATCAAAAAAGCTACTGTGATAACTGTGATATGAATTATCATAGGTATAGCTTCTAATAATGAGGAATGATTATTCTTTTGTGCTCTGATATAGTTAGACTAGTATGGGCTAGTATTATTATATTCAAGTCTGGGTAACACAATTTAAGAAGGACATTGATAAGTTGGCAAGCATCTAGAGGACTACAACCTGTGTAAAAAAGAGCTTTTGTTTATGTAATATGAATAGTGGTCAAAGAAACTTTATATAGAGGAGACCTGTGGGGGTTACTTGACTAATGTCTTTTGGGATTTGAAAGCCTTTTAGATGTGAGAAGGATTAGACTTGTTTTGCTTGACTCTAGAGGACAGAACCAACAATTGATTGGAAGTTGCAAAAAGGCATGTTTAAACTCCACAACAGGTTCCTGATAGTGAGAACTTTTTGCAAGTGGAATGGCTTGCCTTGGAAGTGGTAGATTTCCCTTAATGGAGATATTCAAACAGAAGCTAAATAATGTGGCAAGTGTTTTTCTGTGTTGGTTTTGTTACAGCTATTTCATTAAGATGACTAGCTGCATAACAAACTGGAGCTTGCTGAAAGCTTTAGCTGAGATGTCAAATTTTAGCTCTGGTGATTAACTGATTAGTGAGAAAAGACTTTCTAGCCATAGCTATTTAAGATGAGTTTGTCATTGCTATTGTGTTAAGTGGTTTCAGTTAATTTGCAACTCTCAGTTTTGTCTCATGTTTTTATCTTATCTGTTGTCTTTCCCCTTCTTTCTGTTCTTTGATATATGAATCTTTATCTTCTTTTTTCCTCCCTAAAATTCTATTCTATATATCCTACTTGATATAATTAAGACCTATATGAAATTGCTGAGCCTTTTGGGACCCAGTGGCTTTTATAAAACTGAGTATATGCTCTGATTATAGGAGGCATTTAGGTGGTACAGTGGATAGAACTTGGGCCTGGAGTCAGGAAGACCTGAATTCCTGTCTGGCCTCAAATCCTATTTCTGTGATCCTGGGCAAGTAACTTAACCATTGTTTGCCTTAATCCATTGGAGAAAGAAATGGCAAACCACTTCAAAATCCTTGCCAAGAAAATTCCATGAACACAGAAATCTTCCCAAAGATTTGGATATAAATGACTAAACAACAACATGCTCTGAGTGAATAACCAGTAGGTTTTCCTTCCCATTCTTTGTGTGTTGAAAATTTTGATTGGCAACAGTATTTATCAATGAAACTTTGGACAGTTTTTTCTTAAGTCAATGACAACTTTGTTAGATATGTGGGAATACAGATTCCTTTAGGATATGATGTCCTTTCAACTCTTAAGATTCTGATGTTAATTTAATGAAGCATGACTATTAAAAAGTTGGAATTTTGGTAATTTAGTGCTGTTTGTTATAAATTTTAATTTTTTTCTTTTTCCCTTTGCCAAATAGATATGTCCTAGATCTTACAGATCTGGAATTCTTAACTTGTGATCTGTGAACTTTGTTTTTTAAAAAGAATATTTTTGTAATTATCTCAATATAATTGGTTTCCTTTGAGAGCCTATGTTTTTTATTTTGTACTTTTAAAAAACATTATTTTCAGATGAAGTCCATGGGCTTCATGAGACAGCCAAAATAGTCTGTGATACAAAAAAAGTTAAGAACTAGTGTCCTAGATTATTAAAACCATCAAAAGAACATGAGCTCTTTGAGAGCAGGGGCTATATTTTCTATTTCTAACCCTAGGAGTTAGATTGGTGTTTGACACATATTAAATACTTAATATGTTCTTCATTCATGAATTAACTGGTCAGGTTTTTTGATCGATCTCCCTTTTGATTGCTTTTTATGAATACGTCAGCTTAGAGGCAACACTTGTCTATAATGCATTGTCAGTTATTTTCTATCCATCTTACTCTAACCTCCAGGCCTGTCTGCTAGCATTTGTCACATTTGAACTTTATGTATCCTTCCACATTTTTCTGATCATAAGATTGTAGATATAGGCTGGAGAAGGACTTTACAAGTTCTGTGCTAACAGATCCCTGTAGGCCATATTGACTTCATTATCTATAATAATGTCACATTTTTACTTGGTTGTGATCAGAACTTTCCAGTTTTGCAGTCATTTGGAGGAGTTGCTGGTATCCTTGAGTTTTTATTAAAATCTCTGATCTCAAGCGTTCTCTTTATTTATTTATAAATAAAGAAATTGAAGTTTAGACTCGAAGGTCACTAAGGTTGAAAAGGACAGGTTTGGGATTTGAACATAGGTTTTCTGACTCCGTATCTAGTTTTCTTTATAATATATTATGTTGCTTCTCAGTCAGAATTTCTTTTTAAATAGGGAGGGCACAGATGGTGTTAAGTTGAAGTGAAAGAAAGAAAATCTGATTAAAATAATTTGATAAGTACCCTGTTTAAAACATCTTGGATTATGATGTTAATATATTTTAATAGGAAACTTATTCAACTAAGTGGATCTATACTTGGTGAAATTTAATATGACTAAATGTAAAATAAAAGTGTAAATGTAAAAAGCTAGGGATAAAAACAAACAAGCAAAAAAACAAGAATAGAAAAAAGAAAACACCTCTGTCTTCAAGGAGTTTATAATTTAATTGAAGAATTACAAACAAAAATAAAATGTAAAAAGGGGTCCAGGAAGGCACTGACATGAGGGTTTGGTGGAAGAGGCAGAGATGGCCCAGAATCATGCAGATCAGGATAATGGGTCTAACCTCGCTCCCCTAGTCAGAACAATTGTTTACTTTCTGGTTTCTTGAAGTATTCCATATTTGAAGCTATTGTGCCTAGAATTCATCTCGTCCTAAGAATTATAGAATCTTTGTTTTATATATCTATATTTATGTATATAGATATAGAGATAGGTTTGATCTTCAAATACAGAACTCAAGAGATTTCTAAAAAGGTAAAAAGAAATCTTGAGAACTATACTTCTGCCAAAAAAATATGTAAAGAACATATGTACAATTTGTCTTAGAAACTAGAGGTGGAAAGGAAATTATATCATAAAAAAGTGTAAAGTGGTGGTACTATATCTCATGAAGAGGCAAAGGTAACCTATTGTATCTGAGAGAAAGAAAGGAGGGAGATGAACATAGTGTGTATCAATACACATATTCGATTTATGGTGAAACTTCTACTTCATTGAAAAGTGAAAGGGAAGAAGTAAACTAAGGGGAAGGGAATACAGAAATTTGGAGGAAAAGGGGTAAAATAAGGGGAGGAACTTTAAGGTGGGCTTTAAGGGAGGGCTGTTCACAAGTTTAATACTGGGTAGGGGGGTAAGAGGGAAGGAAAGGGGAAAAGCATAAGCAGGGGTTAATAGGATGGCAAGCAATATAGAATTAGTCATTCTAACCATAAATGTGAATGGGGCAAACTGCCTCATAAAGAGGAAGCAGTTAGCAGACTGGATTAAAAGTCAGAACCTACTATATGTTGTTTACAGGAAACACACCTGAAACACGGTGAGACATTCAAACTAAAAGTAAAAGGGTGGAGCAGAATCTATTATGCTTCAGGCAAAACCAAAAAAGCAGGAGTAGCCATCCTCATCTCAGATCAAGCAAAAACAAAAATTGATCTAATTAAAAGAGATAAGGAAGGGCATTATATCCTGCTAAAGGGCAGCATCAATAATGAAGCAGTATCAATATTAAACATATATGCACCAAGTGGTGCAGCATCTAAATTCTTAAAAGAGAAATTAAGAGAGCTGCAAGAGGAAATAAATAGCAAAACTATAATAGTGGGAGATCTCAACCTTGCACTCTCAGAATTAGATAAATCAAACCACAAAATAAATAAGAAAGAAGTCAAAGAGGTAAATAGAATACTAGAAAAGTTTGATATGATAGATCTTTGGCGAAAGCTAAATGGAGACAGAAAGGACTATACTTTCTTCTCAGCAGTTCATGGAACCTATACAAAAATTGATCACATACTAGGGCATAAAAACCTCAAAATCAAATGCAGTAAGGCAGAAATAGTAAATGCATCCTTTTCAGACCATAATGCAATCAAAATTACATTTAGTAAAAAAGCCAGGGGAAAATAGACCAAAAAATAATTGGAAACTAAATAATCTTATACTAAAGAATGATTGGGTAAAACAACAAATCATAGACATAATTAATAACTTCACCCAAGAGAATGACAATAATGAGACATCATACCAAAATGTGTGGGATACAGCCAAAGCAGTATTAAGGGGAAGTTTTATATCTTTACAGGCCTACTTGCATAAAATAGAGAAAGAGAGGGCCAACGAATTGGGCTTACAACTAAAATTGCTAGAAAAGGAACAAATTAAAAACCCCCAGACAAACACAAAACTTGAAATTCAAAAAATAAAAGGTGAGATTAATAAAATTAAAAGTAAAAAAACTATTGAATTAATTAATAAAACTAAGAGTTGGTTCTATGAAAAAACCAACAAAATAGACAAACCCTTAGTAAACCTGATTAAAAAAAGGAAAGAGAAAAAGCAAATTATTAGTCTTGAAAATGAAAAGGGTGAACTCACCACTAATGAAGAGGAAATTAGAACAATAGTTAGGAGCTACTTTGCTCAACTTTATGCCAATCAATTCGATAACTTAAATGAAATGGAAGAATACCTTCAAAAATATAGCTTGTCCAGATTAACAGAGGAAGAAGTAAGTAGTCTAAATAGTCCCATCTCAGAAAAAGAAATAGATCAAGCTATTAACCAACTTCCTAAGAAAAAGTCCCCAGGACCAGATGGATTTACATGTGAATTCTACCAAACATTTAAAGAACAACTAACTCCAATGCTATGTAAACTATTTGAAAAAATAGGGATTGAAGGAGTCCTACCAAATTCCTTCTATGACACAGACATGGTACTGATACCTAAACCAGGTAGATCGAAAACTGAGAAAGAAAACTATAGACCAATTTCCTTAATGAATATTGATGCTAAAATCTTAAATAAGATATTAGCAAATAGACTTCAGAAAGTCATCCCCAGGATAATACACTCTGACCAAGTGGGATTTATACCAGGAATGCAGGGCTGGTTTAATATTAGGAAAACTATTAGTATAATTGACCATATTAATAATCAAATTAATAAAAACCATATGATCATCTCAATAGATGCAGAAAAAGCATTTGATAAAATCCAGCATCCATTCCTACTAAAAACGCTTGAGAGTATAGGAATAAATGGACTATTCCTTAAAATAATAAGGAGCATATATTTAAAACCTTCAGTAAACATCATATGTAATGGCGATAAACTAGAACCTTTCCCTGTAAGATCAGGAGTGAAACAAGGTTGCCCACTATCACCATTACTTTTCAATATAGTACTAGAAACTCTAGCCTCAGCAATAAGAGCTGAGAAAGAGATTCAAGTAATTAGAGTAGGAAATGAGGAAATCAAATTATCACTTTTCGCAGATGACATGATGGTATACTTAGAGAACCCCAAAGACTCTGCTAAAAAGCTATTAGAAATAATTCAGAATTTTAGCAAAGTCGCAGGATACAAAATAAATCCACATAAATCCTCAGCATTTTTATACATTACTTGGTGAAATTTAATATGACTAAATGTAGTGAAGAATTTCAGGAATTGTGGGAAGATATTTTTGTTAAGAGACCTCTTAAGTTATACTTGATTCCTTGGTTTCTTTGTTGGCTTGTTAGCATTAAAAATACAGTTGTACACAGAAAATTTTGAATTTGTTAAAAAATGATGTGGACTTTGAAACGAACTCATTCTTTTCCCATATTAGGAAGAAATCCATGTGGCTTATCAGACATAACCAAGTCCCCACCTATCCTATTTGTATAGACTGTTCTGTTTGATGTAAAGATGGAACTTTTTTTCGGCCCCTATTGTCTATCCCTCCAGCCTCTGAGCATCAACCTTTGAGATCTTTGTTAGCATATCTTTAGACATCTCTGGGATCATCTGGCTTGTCAGCCAGGTTGATTCCATCTGCTCCTCCTCTGGGATCCCTCCTGAACTACCAAATTCTTCTCTGGTATTTCTCCTTTTCCCCTGAGAAACCCTCAAAGTTATATTTCCCCTATAAAAAATGTGTGTGATGAAGATCTTTGCTAAATCCTTTTCAGAACTTTCCATTGTGTGGTATCTCTTCCTCCTCATAGTGTGTTCCTTTAATAGCGTCTTTCTCCTTACTACAACTATTTTGCTAAACTCTGCCTATGGATTTAGCCCACCAGTCAATGGCTTAACTCACACCTCATAGCATATTCCTTTAGTGGATTCTTCCAAATTTCTTTCCTTAGAAACCCTATTGCTTTCCTAAATCTATTTTAGATTTACCACCCTTGGTGCCTATTTTACCCCTTCATTTTGTGTGTAAGTTCTTCTTCCAAATAAACATCCCCTTTTGACAAAGAGAATGGCCATTGTGAATTTGTCATGTGTTATTTCAAACTAGGAATTGCTACCCTGACCTTATCCAAAATACTAACAAAGTCAGTTTTTTCTAGAACTGAGGACATTTCAGTAAGCCATTCAGTCATCCTACTAGTGGCAGGAACTGTGCTAAAAGCTAGGGATACAAACAAACAAACAAAAAAACAAGAATAGAAAAAAGAAAACACCTCTGTCTTCAAGGAGTTTATAATTTAATTGAAAAATTACAAACAAAAATAAAATGTAAAAAGGGGTCCAGGAAGGCACTGACATGAGGGCTTGGTGGAAGAGGCAGAGATGGCCCAGAATCATGCAGATCAGGATAATGGGTCTAACCTCGCTCCCTAGTTAGAACAATTGTTTACTTTCTGGTTCTTTTCTTGAAGTATTCCATATTTGAAGCTATCATGCCTAGAATTCATCTCGTCCTAAGAATTATAGAATCTTTGTTTTATATATCTATATTTATGTATATAGATATAGAGATAGGTACTAGAGTTAGAAGGCTCTTCAGGGAACATTGAGTCAGTCCCTTAAATGCAATTAAAGGATGCTGAGACTGGGGGAAGTTAGTTGACCAAGGTCACACACCTAGTTATATATCTGAGCTGGAATTTGAATCCAGATTTTCTGACTCCAGAGCCAGTACTTTTTTTTTTTTTTTCCTATTGTATTGTGCTAAATGATTTTATGATTTAGGAAATGAGGCTGATAACTTCATTTTCATGGCAATTTCTCATTTTGTGTAATATGGGTAAAATTATCTACCTAGTTAAATGCTCATATATTTTGGGCATTTAAAATTATAAATTTTTCTTTAAACAAGCATTTATTATTTACTTACAGTATTTTAGGCACTCTCTTGAGTGCTGGAGATGCAAAGAAAGATAAAATCCTCTGACTTCAAAGAACTTTTCTAATTGAAGAAACGATATATACACAAAAAGCTACAATAAGTGCATGAAGTAAATACAAAGTAATTTGGTGAGGGGGGGAGATCCCACCATTTGGTAGCAATCATATAGGCTGACCTTTGAGGGAAATTGAGGATTTTAAAAGGTAGAGGTTAGGATAGAATTATTACAGATAGGGAGGTGGCAGCCTGTGCAAGGTTATAGACATAGGAAATGAACTTTTGTGTCTGAGGATAGTGAGAGGCCATTTTAGCTGGATCACTTGAATATGTTAAAGGAAGTGATGCATATAAAGCGTACTAAAGGTAGGCCAGAACTAAATAGTGAAATGCTTTAAATAATGATGATGATGATGAGGATAGATAAGTTAGTATTTATATAACATTTTAAGGTTTGTAAAGTATTTTACATATCTTATCTCATTTGATTCTTACATCAGTCTTGAGAGGTAGGTGCTGATTTTATGCCTCTTAGGCAGTTGAAGAAACTGAGGATGATTTTATGCCCATTATACAGTTGAAGAAACTGAGGATGGAAGAAAATAAATGAGTTGCTTAGAATCACATAATAATGATAGTAATAATAGTAAACACTTAATATTCCTTACTGTGTGTTAGGGACTGTGGTAGTGCTTTTCACTTGTTGTCTATCTCATTTGATCCTCACAACAATGGAAAATAGATGCTATTATTGTCCCCATTTTACAGATGAGGAAACTGACACAAATAGAGGTTAAGTGCTTTGCCCAAGGTCATATAGCTAGTAAGTGTCTGAGGCAGGATTCAAACTTGTCTGCCTAACTCCAAGCCCAATATAATTGATACCATATAACTATCTCTAAGCACCTTTGAAGTAATAATATACTGAAAAAGAGAAATAATATAGTCAGGTCTGTGTCTTAGAAATGTCACTTCAGTAGTTATGCAGAAAAAGGATGGGAAAGAGGTGAGAAGTGAGGTAGGAAGGCCATTTAGGAGGTTATTGCAATAATCCAGACAAGTGATGTTAGTGATTGGGCTAGTTTGGTGGTTTTGTGAGTAGAGACAAGATAGGTACAAAAGATGTTGTAGAGGGAGAATAAACAAGAACTAGCAATTATAATTACATGTAGGGAAAATACACTTGGCTGGAAATGTACAAAAGGCATTGTGGGATGCACTTTGGGACCCAAACTTGGTGGAAGAGGCAAAGATATCTCTGGGACATTAGGATTATGGATTAGGATTATGAGCTAACCATTTCCCATAATCAGGGCAATTGTTTACTTTCTAGCTCCTTTCTTGAAGTAAATATAGATCTGGGAGTCTTCTGCATAGAAGTGTTAATTGAGCTTGTCATAGCTGGTAAGATTACTAAGAAAGAACGCCAATTGGGAAGAGAAGAATATCCAGTACCAAAGAATTGGGTAATGTACATAATGAGGGGCGTAAAAACATACTTAGAAGGAGCAGTCAAAGAGATGGAATGAGAACCAAAAAGAGTAGTGTCACAACATTCAGAAAAAAAGAAAGTGTCCAAGATGGGGGTCAACAGTGTCAATTATCTAAATTTTTCTCTTCAGAATCATTAAGTGGTAGAGTGTGAGAATATATATTTGACCACTTAGTCTAATCCCATGGAAATAGGAATTGACTTAAAGAAATTAGTAAAGCATATAATGGCATTGGTTATCTCTATTTTAATTAACTGTATGAAATATATTTGTGTGTTTTTTCAAAGATCTACATTGGAACAATATGAGAGCCAGAAACACAAATTTTATTTTAAATGCAAATATCGATTAACCATAAAACAGTTAACTATACTGGTTAGGACTTACACTATTGCTACACTTTGCATGGAAGCAACTTTTGGAAACTTTTTTTTTTTTAAGAATAGCTTATAATTCAAGCATGTCATGGCTTTTGATGTTTACTATATGTAGCCCAAATTGCATTATTATAAGTATTTCTATTAATTTGTGATTTTTTTTTTTCTCTCTCTGCTTCAGATAGTCGTTTGGAAGAGATACAGTGATTTTAAGAAACTGCACAAAGACCTCTGGCAAATTCACAAAAACTTATTCAGACATACAGAATTATTTCCACCTTTTGCTAAAGCAATAGTCTTTGGTAAGCATATTTTTGAAAACTTTGAAATTGATTAGTAACTGTTAATTGTTAATAATATTAATATTTGGTAGACTCTGAAACTACTGATGTGCTGAAAATAGAATTCATACTTTTTGGTTATATTTCCTATGTTAAGACTATTAATTGTAATCTGGTGTACTGAATTTTATTTTCATGTGCTGAGGTAGTATTTTCTCCTTTAAATATATACACTTTCAGAGTTAAATTTATAGAAAATACTATAAGTATATTTTTGATGGTTTTTTTTTTTTTTTTTGTTTTGTTTTCTTCTAACATTATAGTTTATTCTAGCCATATTACTCAGAAAAAGGCATGTTGAAATGATCTGAATATCTTGCTAGATATATTCCTGCTCTTTGACCTCTTGGCAATTCACAGACTGGTAAAGTTGTACAAGGACTTTCTCTCTATTTGGGTTGGAATCAAAATGATCTAGGTAATTGATTTTAACTCTATACATTAATTTGTACTTCTATTGGCAGAGATCCTAAGTAGGTCCAGATGCCAGGAAATGCGCAATTTTGAGAACATCAGAGAGACCAGTTTGCTTAGGGTTCTCTTGCTTCTCATTATGTTTTAAACTGTTTTAAGCTGCTGTTCCTTATGTTTGATTTAAGACACAAGAACCTTGCTAGCCCCATTGATTAGTAACTTCCAGTTCACTTAGCTACATACAATATTAACATGACATTTCTATATGGGCTTTTGTATAGTGGAGGAAGAGTCTCTTCTCATCAGATGAGAAGAATTCAAAGAAATCCCCTGAAAGTATCCCTTATAACAAGGATACCAAGGTACTTTGGGATTCTTTAAATTAGAATAAAGGCAGTTAGTCGATGAATAGGATATTCCTGAAACCTATAGTTATTGTTAATTGTAAAAATGTAACTGCCATTTTTCATGGTACATGTATCATTGTCTGACTCTCTGTTTCTTTCTCTTATCCCTTTGGAGAAAAACTTGTGTTGAAGAGAACAGGATTTGGAATTAGAGATAAGGGTTGGAATCCTGGCTTCGAGAGTTACCTGTGTGAGCTGGGCAAGGCAGTCTCTCTGGGCTTTCCTTTTCTCACCTGCAACTGAGAGAGTTGGACTAGATTGCCTTTGAGTTCCTTCCAGCTCAAAATAAATATATTATGTTTATACAACTTTCTCTAATTTTTCATTCTACTCTCTTAGCAGGCTCTTTCATTTTCTTTTCCATTTTTGGTTTTTCTCTTGCTTCTCTCTTAAAATGGTTATTTGCTGTCATGGGCTGAGTCTTTTTTGGAATGCTTTGTAATAAAGAGCATGACTTTAGATTCATAATTGAAATGTTTCCTGTATCTTATTAATTATATTAAAATCATAGATTTAGAGTTAGAAGGGACCTAGAGGCTATGTGCTCTGACCCTCTCTATTTTACATATGAGGAAACTGAGAGGTTGAGTAATTTGTCCAAGTCCCCACGGGTAACAGGTGGGATTTCTATGTTTCTATGATGATGCTAATACTTTAACATTCAAAAATCAATGGTAAATAAAACTAAAGGAAATGATTATAAGTTCCTCTTTTAATCCCCCATGACTTTCAGAAAATTACAGAGGCTCAGAGTAGAAATGAACCAGCGTGAGCAAAAGAGAGACAGGGAAATATGTCCTCCCTCTTGGTTTACTTCATGGCACTCATGCTGTGGTTAAAACAGTGTGGGATTTTCATCCTCTAAAAACAATAGGAAAGACTGTACAGGAAAGAGAAAGACTGACTAGTTTTAAAGATGAAGACTTCTTATATTGGATTGCTTGCTGTCTTGGGGAAGGGGGGGATGTAAAGGAGGGAAGGAGAAAAATTTAGAACACAGTTTTTAAAAAATGAATGTTGAAAACTATCTTTGCATGTATTTGGAAAAATAAAATACTATTGGGGAAGATAAAACTTATTCTGGTTCTGCAAGCAATTGAAGGAGTCTACTTCTACCCTTGTGGTATCGAAACTCATGGTGCCTTTATATTGGGAGATCCAGCCATGCATGGGCAAGTCCCCTTATATTAGGGGAGGGGATTTAAAGTATTTTTAGTGTCTATTTCCAAATTTAAGGTGTAATGAAATTATTTTAGTAACATAATAGGATTGTATCTACTTTGAAAAATGGTTGTAAGTACACACATGATAGAACAAATCTACTCTTTTAATATATTTTAAAGACACTAACCACTTTAAATCATGCCAATAGACTTAATAAAATATGGGTAATTCCCACATTCTTTTTATAGGATGCACAGAAAGAGGTTAATCCACATTCAGGCCTGACTTTTCATCTTAAAAATAATGCTGTCATTTCTGGGATTCAGGAGGTCCAAAATGATCTCAACATAATTGAGGACTACTATTATATATATTATATCCTATATAATATATATGCAAGATTGTTTGGATTTCCTGGATTATTAATCTTGTTGGCCTGAAGAATAGATTATGTCTTTCTCACAAGGAGAGAGTCAAGTGTCATTACTTTACTGCATTCCTGTTATTAAGATTGTACATTTCATCTGCAAACTTTTGTAGAAAGTCAGCAGAAATCTGGGAAACATTCTTAAATTGCTGAGAATTTTGTTCATAGCACTTCTCAATTTCATTTAAGCCTGCCAGCTCCAGAGAGTACCGATCAAAAAAATGATCTTTGGCTAGATGCTTATATTATTACAAATTGCATTATCATGTAGGACTTGGAGCTAGAAAGAATTATCAAATCAATTTAATTTTTCTTGCTTAAAGAGTTGAGGGTCAGGATGTTAAAAATATGGAGTTATCTTGGAATAGTCCACAGGGTGACTGAAAGGTCTTCAATCACAGAGTTTGTTTTCTCCACCATATACGTTCTTTTCTCACTAGGAGCCAACTGCAAAACTACAGGTGCTTGCTTCGAAAAAAATGTATGGATATAATTTGCAACATTGTCAAGACTGAAAAGAAATGCATTCTCAAGGGGTTGTGAAACAGCACCATTGGGTAAAGACAAGTTGTCCATTCACTTGACTATCTCCAAAACAGTAACTTGAGGTCAATGGAATAAGTTACCCACAGCAAGTCCAGTCATGGAAGATCTTCTACAGAAAAGCCCATGGATAATACAGCCACATTCAGAATTCAGATTCGGATCTTGGCTGGTTTTCATTTTGGAAAACAACAGATTATGATGATCTTAATACACTAAACTCATTTTTTTTTTTTTAAATAAAGGTTTTTATTTTCAAAACATATACATGGATAATTTAACAGCATTGACCCTTGCATAGCCTTGTGTTTCAGCTTTTGTCCTCCTTCCCCCATCCCCTCCCCTCGAGGGCAAGCAATTCAATATATGTTAAATATGTTAAAATATATGTTAAATCCAATATGTATAAACATATTTATATGATTCTCTTGTGCACAAGAGAAATCAGATCATAAAAAGAAAGTAAATGAGTAAGAAAACAAAATGTAAATTTGAATTTTTTACTTGCCTGGTAATTATTAAGTCAAACAAAAAATTGTGTATGTAAGATTACTTTTTATGCATGTTGTGTATAAGTTGCCATTTAGAGGCAGCTAGATGGTAAATTAGATAAAGCACTGAACATAGAACCTATAAGACTTGAGTTCATATATGATCTCAGACACTTACTGGCTTTGTGACTCAGGGGAAGTCACTTAACCTTTGTTTGCTTCAGTTTCCTCAACTGTGGGAATGATAATACCTACCTCGCAGGATTATTGTGAAGATCAAATGAGTTAATATTTGTAAAGCTCTCAGCACATTGTCTGGAAAGTAGTTGGTACTTAGTAAATTCTTCTTTCATCCATTTGTTTGCTTAAGAGCTAGGCCTTCTGTTTTAATGCTTAGTTTAAAACTGCTATTTCTTGTAATCAATTCCATAAACTATAAGCAAGATTGTATTCTTTCATTTTTCTTTCTTACATTTGTACCTGGGAGACCAAAACTGCTCTCGTTTGCTGTGTACATGTAGCATAATTAACTTGTAGAAACAAGTATTATGTACCTAATAGGCCAAAATGGAACAGTTATGGTCTCTTGGATAATTAGGTAACCAAACATTCTTCCTCCTAAGGGATACTGTGTACATGATAGATAGAAAAGGATTCCCTACCTCTACTTTGTTAGTGTATTTTAGGTATTAGGTGGTTTATAAAAATCCATTTTGCTTAGATAGGTTTTTTAATAGATGATTTAATATTTAATTTTTGTTTTTTAGATAAACATTGAATACATTAATAATTGTAAAACTTGAAATCTTTGACTATTATGTTTTTCATCAAAAGAGTACTGACCTATATTAGTCACTCTTTGCTCTCTTTATATAATTTATATTCTTGCTATTTCCTTCATATGGATTCAAATCAAGATACACTGCAGCAGCCTTACCTATTCCAGTTTCCACTTATGCTTTGTCTTTCTGAAAGTATTATAAACCTCTAGAGGGCAGAAAACTTATGTTTTCTCTGTCTTTCACAGAACCTAATACAGTGCCAGGGACTTAGTAAGTACTTAGTTAATGTCTGTTGAGCAAAATTATAATGGGTTTTATAGGTAATGTTTCTTATTTTCAGAATAATTCTTGCTAAGGAACTAATGTGCAGGTGCTAAATGTTTTTCACTTTTTATCTAGGATTTATACTTTGGGGTGGAACTTTTGAAAGTTGAAGTAATATTTCTCATATTTATTCCTGTAACATGTTTATCCTTTGACTAGTTGGTAACCATTTGAATACCTTCTAGCAAAATTACTTTTTTGCTTTTGATTTTAGAAAGTATGTTGTTTCTTCTAAATTTATTAAAGACTAGACTATAATTTCTTATTTTTCTTTTTTAAATTTTTTACATTTTTAATAATTCATTTTATAAAATTTTGAATTCTAAATTCTTTGCCTCCATTCAATTCTTTCCCCTGCCATTGAGTAGGGCAAGCAATATTATACCCATTAAGTATGTGAAGTCATGCAGAACATTTTAATATTAGCTATGTTGCCAAAAAAAAAGCAAGAAAAATAAAGGTGAAAAATATTATGCTTCTTCATCAGTTCTCTCTCTTGAGATGGATAAAGCTTTTTATCATGAGACTGTTGAAATTATATTTATCAGAGTAGCTAAGTCTTTAATAGTCAATCATTACAATATTGTTGTTACTGTGTGCCATATTCTTCTGTTTTTGCTCACTTCACTTTGCATGATTTCATATACATCTACCAGGTTTTCTGAAACTGTGGATAGCTTGCCAAGCTTGAAGCCAGGAAGACTTATTTTCCTGAGTTCAAATATGGCCTCAGGCATTTACTAGCTGTGTGATCTTGTTTGCCTTAGTTTCTTCTCTAATAAAACGACCTGGAGAAAGAAATGGCAAACCACTCCAGTATCTTTGCTAAGAAAATCTCAAATGGGTTCGAAAAGAATTTACACAACTGAAATGATTCAACAACAGTATTCTATCGTAATCATATACCATAACTTGCTCAGTCATTCTTCAACTGATGGGCATCCTCTCAATTTCCAATTCTTTGCCACTACAAATAGAATTGTTAGAAATATGTTTTCATATATACTTCTTTTCTCTTTTTCTTTGATCTCTTTGGGATGCAGACCTTGTAGTGTTATTGCTGGGTCAAAGATTATGTATACTTTTGTAAGCCTTTAAACATAGTTTCATATTATTCTTTAGAATGTTTAGACTAGTTCACAATTTTTTCCACATCCCCTCCAATAGCTGTCATTTTCCTTTTCTGTCATATTTAGCCAGTCTAATAGAAGTGAGTTATTTTAATTTGCATTTCTCTAATCAATAGTGATTTGGAACATTTTTTTCATGTGATTATTTTTAGCTTTGATTTCTTCTGAAAACTGCCTGTTCATCTCCTTTGACTATTTATCAATTGGGGAATGATTTTTATTTTTATAATTTTGACTCAGTTCTTTATACATTTGAGAAATGAGGCCTTTTTCTGAAAAATTTGCTGTAATTTTTTTTTCCAGTTTCCTGTTTTCCTTCTAATCTGGACAATATTAGTTTTGTTTGTGCAAACCTTTTTTAATTTAATGTAGTCAGAATTATCCATTTTTCCCTCCTGTGATTCTATTTCTTATTTGGTCATGTTTTTGCTTCTTATTTTTTATGATAACTTTTTTTTGAACCTGAATTTTTTTTTTAATTATAGCTTTTTATTGATAGCACATATACATGGGTAATTTTTCAACATTGTCCCTTGTATTCACTTCTGTTCCAACTTTTCCCTTCCCTCCCTCCACCTTCTCCCCTAGATGGCAGGCAGTCTCATACATGTTAAACATGTTAAAGTATATCTTAGATACAATATATGTGTGCATATCCATAGAGTTCTCTTGTTGCACAAGAAAAATCGGATTCACCAGCCATTCTGGAGAGCAATTTGGAACTATGCCCAAAAAGTTATCAAACTGTGCATACCCTTTGACCCAGCATTGCTGTTATTGGGATTATATCCCAAAGAAATACTAAAGAGTGGAAAGGGACCTGTATGTGCCAAAATGTTTGTGGCAGCTCTTTTTGTTGTAGCTAGAAACTGGAAGTTGTATGGATGCCCATCAATTGGAGAATGGTTGGGTAAATTATGGTATATGAAGGTTATGGAATATTATTGCTCTGTAAGAAATGACCAGCAGGAGGAATACAGAGAGGCTTGGAGAGACTTACATCAACTGATGCTGAGTGAAATGAGCAGAACCAGAAGATCGCTGTACACTTCAGTGCTGTATGAAGAGGTATTCTGATGGAAGTGGATATCTTCAACATAAAGAAGATCCAACCCACTTCCAGTTGACCAATGATGGACAGAAATAACTACCCCCAGAGAAGGAACACTGGGAAGTGAATGTAAATTGTTAGCACTACTGTCTGTCTACCCAGGTTACTTATACCTTTGGAAGCTAATACTTAATGTGCAACAAGAAAATGGTATTTACACACATATATTGTATCTAGGTTATATTGTAACACATGTAAAATGTATGGGATTACCTGTCATCGGGGGGAGGGAGTGGAGGGAGGGAGGGAATAATTTGGAAAAATGAATACAAAGGATAATATTATTTTAAAAAATGTATATATAAATAAATATAAAAAATTAAAAAAAGAAAAAAAAAAGAAAAAAAGAAAAATTGGATTCAGAAGGTAAAAATAACCTGAGAAGAAAAACAAAAATGCAAGTAGTTCACATTCATTTCCCAGTGTTCTTTCTCTGGGTGTAGCTGATTCTCTCCATTATTGATCATTTGGAACTGAATTGGATTTTCTCTTTGTTGAAGATATCCACTTCCATCAGAATATATCCGCATATAGTATTGTTGTTGAAGTATATAATGATCTCCTAGTTCTGCTCATTTCACTTAGCATCAGTTCATGTATGTCTCTTCAAACCTCTCTGTATTCAATCCTGCTGGTCATTTCTTATAGAACAATAATATTCAATAACATTCATATACCACAATTTATTCAGCCATTTTCCAATTGGTGGGCATCCATTTAATTTCCAGTTTCTAGCTATTACGAAAAGGGCTGCCACAAACATTTTTGCACATACAGATCCCTTTCCCTTCTTTAATATCTCTTTGGGATACAAGCCCAGTAGTAATGCTGCTGGATCAAAGGGTATGCATAGTTTGATAATTTTTTGAGTATACTTCCAAATTGCTCTCCAGCATGGTTGGATCTGTTCACAACTCCACCAACAAAGCATCAGTATCCCAGTTTTCCTACATCCTCTCCAATATTTGTTATTATCGTTTCCTGTCATCTTAGCCAATCTGATAGGTAGTGGTATCTCAGAGTTGTCTTAATTTTCATTTCTCTGATCAATAATGATTTGGAATACCTTTTTATATGACTAGAAATAGATTCAATTTTTTCATCTGAAAATTGTTTGTTCATGTCCTTTGACCATTTATCAATTGGAGAATGGCTTGATTTCTTATAAGTTAAAGTCAATTCTCTATATATTTTGGAGAGGAGGTTTATCAAAACCTTTACCTATAAAAATGTTTTTCCAGTTTTATTGCTTCCCTTCTAATCCTGTCTGCATTAGTTTTATTTGTACAAAAGCTTTTTAAACTTAATAAAATCGAAATTTTCTATTTTGTGATCAATAATGATCTCTAGTTGTTCTTTGGTCACAAATTCCTTCCTCCTCCACAGATCTGAGAGGTAAACTATACTCTGTTCTTCTTATTTATTTATAATCTCATTCTTTATGCCTGAATCTTGAACCCATTTTGATCTTGGTGTATGGTGTTAAGTATGGGTCAGTGCCTAGTTTCTGCTATACTAATTTCCGTTTTTCCCACAGCAGTTTTTGTCAAACAGTGAATTATTATCCCAAAAGATGGGGTCTTTGGGTTTGTCAAACACTAGATTGCTGTAGTTATTGACTATTTTGTCCTGGGAACCTAACCTATTTCATTGATCCAACTAGTCTTATTTCTTAGCCAATACCAAATGGTTTTGGTGACCGCTGCTTTATAATATAGTTTTAGATCAGGTACAGCTAGGCAACCTTCATTTGATATTTTTTTCAATAGTTCCCTTGAAATTCTTGATCTTTTGTTCTTTCATATGAATTTTGTTATTTTTTTTCTAGGTCATTAAAATAGTTTCTTGCGAGTCTAATTGGTATAGCACTAAATAAATAGATTAATTTATTGTTATCTTTATTATATTTGCTCGGCCTCTCCGAGAGAACTTAATATTTTTCCAATTGTTTAGATCTGACTTTATTTGTGTGGACAGTGTTTTGTAGTTTTGCTCATATAGTTCCTGACTTTCCTTTGGTAGATAGATTCCTAAAGATTTTATGCTATTGACAATTATTTTAAATGGAATTTCTCTTTGTATCTCTTGCTGTTGGAGTTTGTTGGTGATGTATAAAACTGCTGAGGATTTATGTGGATTTATTTTGTATCTTGCAACTTTGCTAAAGTTGTGGATTATTTCTAATAGCATTTTAGTAGAATCTCTGAGGTTCTTTAAGTATACCATCATATCACCTGCAAAGAGTGATAAATTGGTTTCCTCATTACCTGCTCTAATTCCTTTAATCTCTTTCTCTACTCTTATTGTTGAAGCTAGCATTTCTAATACATTATTGATTAGTGATGGTGATAGTAGGCAACCTTGTTCCACTCCTGATCTTATTGGGAATGGTTCTAGTTTATCCCCATTACATATGATGCTTACTAATGGTTTTAAAATAGATGCTTCTGACTATTTTAAGGAAAAGTCCATTTATTCCTAATACTCAAGTGTTTTTATTAGGGTAAAAATGGATGTTGGATTTTATCAAATGCTTTTTTCTGATCTATTGAGATGATCATATGGTTTTTGTTAATTTGGTTATTGATATAGTCAGTTATGCTAATAGTTTTCCTAATATTGAACCAGCCCTGCATTCCTGGTATAAATCCTACTTGGTCATGGTGTATTATCCTGGGGATGATTTTCTGTAATCTTTTTGCTAATATTTTATTTAAGATTTTTGCATCAATATTCATTAGGGAGATTGGTCTGTAATTTTCTTTCTCTGTTTTTAACCTACCTAGTTTAGGTATCAGTACCTTGTCTGTGTCATAAAAGGAATTTGGTAGGATTCCTTCCATCCCTATTTTTTCAAATAGTTTACATAGTATTGGAGTTAATTGTTCTTTAAATGTTTGGTAGAATTCACATGTAAATCCATCTGGTCCTGGGGATTTTTTCTTAAGGAATTGATTAATAGCTTGTTCTATTTCTTTGTCTAAAAAGCGACTGTTTAACCAATTTACTTCTTCCGTTAATCTGGGCAGGCTATATTTTTGAAGATATTCTTCCATTTCATTTACGTTATCAAATTTATTGGCATAAAGTTGGGCAAAATAACTCCTAATTATTTCTCTAATTTCCCCTTCATTAGTAGGGAGTTCTCCCTTTTCATTTTTAAGACTAACAATTTGATTTTCCTCTTTCCTTTTTTTGTAATCAAATTTACTAAGAGTTTATCTATTTTTTTTTTCATAGAACCAACTCTTAGTTTTACTTATTAATTTAATAGGTTTTTTTTCTTTCAATTTTATTAATATCTCCTTTTATTTTTAGAATTTCGAGTTTAGTGTTTGACTGGGGATTTTTAATTTGTTCCTTTTCTAGCTTTTTTAGTTGCAAGCCCAATTCATTGACAGTCTTTTTCTCTATTTTATGCAAATAGGCCTCTAGAGATATAACATTTCCTCTTATTACCTCTTTGGCTGCATCCCACACATTTTGGTATGACATCTCATTATGGTCATTTTCTGGGGTGAATTTATTAATTATGTCTATGATTTGCTGTTTCACCCAATCATTCTTTAGGATGAGATTATTTAGTTTCCAATTATTTTTTGGTCTATTTTCCCCTGGCTTTTTATTGAATGTAATTTTCATTGCATTGTGATCTGGAAAGGATGCATTTACTATTTCTGCCTTTCTACATTTGAATTTGAGGTTTTTATGTCCTAATATATGGTCAGTTTTTGTATAGGTTCCATGAACTGCTTAGAAGAAAGTGTACTCCTTTCTGTCTCCATTTAGTTTTCTCCAAAGATCTATCATACCTAACTTTTCTAGAATTTTATTTACCTCTTTAACTTCTTTCTTATATATTTTGAGGTTTGATTTATCTAATTGTGAGAGTGCAAGGTTTAGATCTCCCACTATTATAGTTTTGCTGTCTATTCCTACACCTCTCTTAATTTTTCTTTTAAGAATTTAGATGCTACACCACTTGGTACATATATGTTTAATGTTGATATTACTTCATTATCTATACTACCCTTTAGCAATTATATAGTGCCCTTCCTTTTCTCTTATATAATTAGATCAATTTTTGCTTTTGCTTGATCTGAGATCAGGATGGCTACCACTGCTTTTTTGACTTCACCTAAAGCCTGGTAGATTCTTCTCCAGCCTTTTACCTTTACTTTGTATGTATCACCCTGCTTCAACTGTGTTCCTGTAGACAATATATTGTAGAATTCTGGCTTTTAATCCAGTCTGCTCTTTGCTTCTGCTTTATGGGGGAATTTATCCCATTCACATTTATGGTTAAAATGAATAATTCTGTATTTCTTGCCATCTTGTTAACCCATGCTTTTGCTTTTCTCCTTTCCTTCCCTGTTACCCCCCTCCCTAGCATTAAACTTGTGAGCACCACTTACCTCTTACAGCTCTCCCTTTTTAGGATCCCTCTCCCCACCTTAGAGTTTCTCCCCTTTTCTTACCCCTTTTCCTCACAATTTTTGTATTTCCTTCAGCTTAGCTTATTCCTTCCCTTTTCTCTTTTTTCCCTCCCACTTTGCAATGAGGTGGGAGAAGTTTCTCTGTAAATCTAATATGTCTAATATTTTTCTCTTTAAGCCAGTTCTGATGAGAGTAAGATACACACTATGTTCATTTCCCTCTCTTTCCCTCAGTAGGTTTCCTTTGTCTCTTCATGAGATTTAGTACACCCCACTTTTCCCTTTTTCTGGTACAAATTTCCTTTCCATCTCGTTTCTTTTTTATATTATAATTGTAAAACCAAATTATACATATATTCTTTGTGTTTACGTATAATAGAAATATAGTTCCCAAGATTTCTTTTTACCTTTTTATGTTTCACTTGAGTCCTATATTTGGAGATCAAACTTTTTGTTTAGTTACGGTTTTTTTCATCAGAAATTGATTAAGTTCACCTATTTCATTGAATGTCCATCTTCTTCCCTGGGGAAAAAATGCTTATTTTGGCTGGGTAAGTTATTTTTGGCTGCATACCAAGTTCCTTAGTCTTTCAGAATATCGGATTCCAGGCCCTTCAATCCTTTGATGTGGATGCTGCTATATCCTGAGTAATCCTTATTGTGGTTCCTCTGTATTTGAATTCTTTTTTTCTAGCTGCTTGTAGTATTTTTCCCTTGATACGATAGTTCTGGAATTTAGCCACCATATTTCTTGGAGTTTTGATTTTGGGATCTCTTTCAGTAGGTAATTGGTGAATTTTTTCAATGTCTATTTTCCCTTCTGTTTCTATAACATCTGGGCAGTTCTCTTTGATGATTTCCTGAAAAAATAGCGTTTAAACTCTTTTTCATCATAATTTTCAGGAAGGCCAATAATTCTCAGATTATCTCTCCTAGATCTGTTTTCCAGGTCTCTTGTTTTCCTAAATAGGTATTTAACATTTTTTTCAATTATTTTATTTTTTTTTTTTTGGTTTTGCTTGACTGATTCTTGGTGTCTCCTCGAGTCATTCATTTCCACTTCTTCAATTCTGATTTTTAATAAATTATTTTCATTTACTTTTAAAATTTCTTTTTGTAATTATCCAATTGAGTTTTTAAATGAGTTGTTTTGTTCTATGGAATTTTTTTCCATTTCATCAATTGTATTTTTTAGAGATCTATTTTTTTTTTCCAATTCTCTAATTATATTTTCCTTGGGATTATTTACCTTTTCCAATTCACTAATTCTGTTTTTCAGAGATTTGATTTCTTTATCCACTCTATCTTTAAATGAGTGGGATGACTTATCCAGACCCTCTTGCCAAGCTTCCCTTTTCTTTCCCCATTTTGCTTCTAGCTCTCTTGTAAGAGCCTTTTTAATTTCTTCTATGAGAACCTTGTGTGGTGGGGACCAGATCATATCCCCCTTTCGGGATTCATCTGGAGACAATCTGTTTTTGGTCTCCTCAGGGTTTGAAGTCTGCTCTCTCTCTCTGAATAGAAGCTATCTATAGTTAGAATTCACTTTAACTTTTTACTAATTTTGACAAAAAAGAATCAAAGAAAACAAAGAAACAACCACAAAAAAATAAATGCAGTCTGCTTTTTGGGCAGTGTGGTGTTACCAAGCCTTCTCTATAGAGTACCGGAGGTAGCAATGAAGCAGCAGTGGAACAGCAATGGCTATGCTGCCTGCACAGCGGCCACTTTCTGAGACTTTGAGAACTTTCTGAGTCACTCCTGGTGCTGGATGGGTGTGGTCAGATCCCTAGAGACCCCAGTGTTTCAGTTGAAGGCTTTATTTACCCTCTGTGTTTATATCTTCTCTGCTGATCTACTGGCTTGCTGCCAGGGCAAAGTGGCTCACACTGGGTAAAGTTGAACTTGAATTCTTGCTAATTGAGAAATGTTTATAATTTAAAGATAAGCCTTTATATTTCTTTAAACATATTTTCTACCATTATTTCTAATTATTAATGGGAAATATCATCAGAGTGTGAGTTTTTGGTATTTTCCAAAAGATGAGTATTTGCCTGGGAGAAGCCTGGTTAATACCTTCTGGGCACACTTGGTGCATATTCAACAGCTTCTTGTAAAAAAAGCACCTTTTTAAGTTTTCCCCTTTAAAACAACTGTCACAAAGATTGTGATAATGCTACAATAATATACAAATATCAGGAAAATTGAAATTTATTCTTTGTTCAAAAACTTTCTATGACTACAAAAGTAAAATTCTGAATTTGCTTTCCATTCTAAATTTTAAGGCAGATTCACCCCTTTTAAGATTTTTCTGTCCCATTACCTCTGTTTCTCCTTTTTTCTTCTGTCAGTGACATTTTATGAAGTCTGAATGTTTAGGCCCAGTTTAGGCTGCATGGACAGGGATTTATTATAGATCCTCATTAGTATGTTTTGATTGGAAAACATTCTCAATTATTTTGGGTTTTTTGGTACTCCACTTTTATTAGAAAGAAACAAAACTATTAAGAAAACAAATTTATATCTAGGATTTATTTAAAGGAGAAAAAACCTTCCAGAGTATTTTGTGGTTATTACCTGAAAAAATGAATTTCCTTTAACTTTTATGTATTCAGTATCCTTCATCATTACCATTTAGTATGGTGACCTAGGAACATTGATTGCATCTTCCTTATTTATCAGAGGAGTGACCTAGGAATATTGACTGCATCTTCCCTATTTATCAGAGGAATACTGAGTTGTATTTACCATACTGTTGTAACTAGAACAAGAAAATATACTTTTATATTTTGGGATTTTTTTCAATGATAAAATTTGGAGAAAAAAATGATTTTCTTATTACTCCCTTTATTTAAAACACTAAATTCTCTAAGCATTCTAGTTAATTTGTTTTACTATCTATGTGCTTAATTTCAATAGAGCATAAACCCCCTTTGATGACACAGAAGCAGTGATACAGAAAAATGAGAGGGATATTCAAAAGCAAGCAAACAAAGAACTGAAAATACTATGTAATGATCCACATTCTTTCTCCACAATTCTCTTGTCTGGCTACAAATGGCTCTCGCTATCACAAATCTTTTGGAATTAGTCTGACTCATCTCATGGTTGAAAAGAGCCAAGTCCATCACACTTGATTATCTCATAACCTGGATGCTGCTATGTACAATTTTCTCTTGGTTCTACTCTCTTCACTTAGCATCAGTTCATGTAAGTTTCTTCAGGGTTTTCTGAAATTGACTTGCTGATAGAACAATAATATTCATTATTGCATTCATATACTATAATTTACTCAGCTATTACCAACAGATAGACATATACTTAGTTTCCAGTTCTTTGCTACTACAAAAAGGGCTGCTAGAAACATAAAAAGGAATTTAGTGAGAAGATGCCATAGATTAATTTTCAGTGCTAGTTTTCAGTTAGGCAGTTTTGAATGTCCAGAACCGACAAATTAGTGAGTATGTTATTTTCTGAAAGATTTCATTTCATTGTTTTATTTGGCACAGTATTCTATAAAAGGAAAGCATGGGTATGTAAAAAATAATTTTTTTTTTTACTATTGCCTTTCATATTGGGAGGGTAGTCATGATATTGCCTAGAACATAGTGTGTTCATAAATGTTTGATGACTAATTTACTGACTGAAATAAGAGAAGTTAACCTTTGAGGTTACAGAAAATTTTTTTTTTCATACTACAAATTAAAATAATATTTATTAAATTTAGATCTTGGGGAAAAATAGCAAGGATAGGTTGAAAGATTAAATTTTTATTTGAATTGCTTTTTTATTTTTTATTTTAGAGGATAGTTGGAGACATAGTTTTGAAAGTTTATTACCACAACAATTTTAAGATTCTCAACTATTCAAGAACATATTTTCTTTAATGTTTAGAAACTATTCTGATTTGTTAAAGACCTCATCTAGATCTTGCTTACCTTTAATACTGGCTGGCTTGAAGTCATTATAAATTTTGGAACAACAGATATGTCAGAGGATGGAATTCTAAAATTAGTAGAGGATCTAAGTAAATTTTATCAATTATTTTCAACTTTTGCTCATATGACCACATGTCGTACAATGAAAGTATGGTATTAATCTGAATAAATGAGCAATCCATTTCTTTATCTTGTGCAGTTCCATTTGTAATATTTTATTATATGGTAAGGCCAATAGCTTATAGTAGTAAAACTTTTGTGTAAGTAGTGTGGAGAGAATTGTTGGTCATTCATTGATCTTGTTAGCCACACAAAAATCCTCAGGAAGTTAACGTGAATAGCATTGCCCTTCTGGAATTTGAAGGACATAAAAGAAGTTTTGCTGTTAACAGCTTTTGAAGCTTTGATTGATTTAAAAGAAAAATAAGGCCACTTCACTGGTAACTAGTTGTTACTTGTATGGTAACTATGTATGGTAAACTATGATGACTAAATGTTACTATTTATGCCCACTGAAGAAAACATAAAGAAGGCCCTAATGATTGCTTCTAAATGAGATAGAGACAACATATTTCTAGACTCATCGGAATAAAAAGTTGAGACCTCTTCTGCATTAGTGTTTACATTTATCTTTCTTTTTCTACAGTCGTTTGAAAACAAAATGTTGCCCAACTTAAAAACAAACAAAATATTTAACAGAAGAGTATTAACAACATATAATAAATTCTCTTGGGAATTGTGGTTTTGCTTTTTCAGTACTTTACCTGTACTTTTCCATCTCTTTGTAGGAAAAACACATTGTTACTAAACATGGGAATTAAAAACAGTGATAAGAAAAGTAACTATTTTTTAAATAACTTTTTTATTGACAGAACGTATGCATGGGTAACTTTTTACAACATTATCCCTTGCACTCACTTCTGTTCCGACTTTTCCCTCCTTCCACCCCCTCCCGTAGATGGCTGGCAGTCTTATATATGTAAAATATGTTATCGTATATCCTAGACACAATATATGTGTGCAGAACTGAACAGTTCTCTTGTTGCACAGGAAGAGTTGGATTCAGAAGGTAAAAAATAACCTGGGAAGAAAAACAAAAATGCAAACAGTCCACATTCATTTCCCAGTGTTCCTTTTCTGGGTGTAGCTGATTCTGTCCATCATTGTCAACTGGAACTGAATTAGATCTTCTTTATGTTGAAGATATCCACTTCCATCAGAATACATCCTCATACAATATTGTTGTTGAAGTGTATAGTAATCTCCTGGTTCTGCTCATTTTACTCAGCATCAGTTCATATAAGTTTTTCCAAGCTTGCTTGTATTCATCCTGCTGGTCATTTGTTACAGAACAATAATATTCCATAACATTCATATACCACAATTTACCCAACCATTCTCCAATTGATGGACATCCATTCATTTTCCAGTTTCTAGCCATTACAGAAAGGGCTGCCATAAACATACAGGTCCCTTTCCCTTCTTTAATATCTCTTTGGGATATAAGTCCAGTAGTAACACTGCTGGATCAAAGGGCTTGCACAGTTTGATAACGAAAAGTAACTATTAATAATTGTTTGATTTGTGTTTGCTACTATTTAAATGGAGTTTTGATTATATTAAGGGATTAGCATCTAGGAAATGATCACTGTTATCTCTTATCTACCACTGGAATGGTTTGGCTGTGTCATGTTCACTTAAAATACATATACATACATATACACATTATTATATATATATATATATATATATATATATAATGTATATAGTTTATGTATATAGTATTTATAGGTGTATATATGTATACATATATGTATAGATATGTATAGTTTTTTTTGTTTGTTTTTTGGTTTTTTTTTTTTTTTTGGACAGTGATCACTTGGTCACTGTTATTATCAACTTAAGCTTATTTTGGATCAGATTGACTAGGTGTGTTGCCTTTTTGTGCTTTCACTGAAATTTAGTTATTTTGAAGTTGCTATTAGCATATGAACAAGCTACAATGGCATAGTGGATCAAAGGCTGTTATTGGAATCAGAAGGCTTGGATACAAGCCCTTCTGCGACCTCTTTTCTGACTGTGAGCAAGTTACTTAATTTTTTCAGGTCCTCCGCAACCTTTACATTGCAAATAACTTTTTGATCTACATTTGTTTCACATGGTATTTCTACATCACAGCTGGAGCCGAAAAAACAAAAAAACAACTTCATATACTATACATAGAAAAACAAAGCACTTAGTTTAATGAAAGGTGTTCACATGACTTTTTTTTTTTAATACAATGAATCAAAACACTTATTAAGTACTTGCTTTATGCCAAGTATTATGTTGAGAATACTAATAGAAATAGAGACTTTCCCTTCTTTCAAGGAACTTATTCTCTAATTGGGAGAGATAATACATATAGGATATAAGTTCAAATATAGGACAGATGGGAAAAAAATACTAACAGTGCAGTGTCAGATTCAATAGTAAGGCTTAGATTTGTATGAAAAAGAATAAGTAGATTTACCAGAAGATGAGAGTATTTAAAGGTATATCAATATGAATGTTGAAGTTCCCTTTTATGAAGGCAGAAATATGGGGAGGAAAGAAAGACTTTGAGCTGTGGACTAAGTAAATTGAGGAAAGATTTGGGGTATCCTTGAAATTGGTGAGGAAAAGCTATCAAAATCTTGATTGAACGTCAAAGAGGAAAGGCTACTGAGTAATGATAGTAGAGGAATAGTTGGGAAAGTGATAGGAAGAAGTAGTATTCTACATTTTTTACTTATCTAGGGGTTAGGATAAGAGTGAAAATGCCACCAGTACTGGAAAGGGTGATCATGGAGTATTTGTCATCTAGAGGAGCCATGTCTCTGAGCCAGAAGTTGGGAAGAATGAGAAAGGAAAAGATTTAAGGTGAAAACAAGTTTGTCGCCTATGGAGCAGGCATTCCAGATAGCAGTGTAGAAGTGAGATGTTGTGGGATTTAGAGTGAGGGAAATAATAAGATTGTGGATTTGAAAACTGATAATCTCACTTAGTGGGGATGGTGGTAGGGAATGAATTCAGGTAGGAGATCATTAACCGTCAGAATTTGACCACAGTGTGAGACCTCAGGAGGTACTCTAGCTCTAGATGGTACTCATGTGGGAGCAGGCTCAGGTAGGTTACTAGTGAAGGGAACTCAATGGAATGATGCTTTTTGCCTTTGAAGGCTATCAGGTTGGGCCTGGAGACTTATGGAAGAAGTGCCATGGAATGACATTTCTCTTTTCCCTGGGTAGGCAAGGCAAGTTATGGTTGAAGGAATGTGATGGAATGGTGTTTCCTCCCCTAGTCAGCAACACTTCATGTTTAAAAGAGTTGGCATTAGAACTAAGCATTTTCTAGAGATTTATTTTATTTGGCCATCTTAAAATAGTAGCGGTTAGTGTAGTTTCCCTTCTTTTTTTAAATAAATGAATTTATCCAAAACTCTCATCAGAAATTGTCACTGGAATACTATTATTACTACTAGCTAACATTTATAGAGTGCTTTAAGGTTTGCTAAATGCCTTACAAAAATTTGATACTCACACCAACCCTATGGGATCAGTGCTGAGGAAACTAAAGGAAAATAGGTTAAATGGCTTGTTCATGATCTTCCCATTAGAATGTAACTCTTTTCAGCAGGGTTTGTTTCATTCTGCTTATTTGTATCTCCAGTACTTAGCACAGTGTCTGAGCCACTGAAGATTAATATTTGTTGATTGATTGTTTCCCTTCCCCTAAAACTTGTTATATCAGCAGATATTATTATGTGTATATTGCTTACTTTGATGATGATGATGATGATGAGGATGATGAAGCTGACATTTATTTTCCCTTTATGTTTACAAAGAACTTTCTCTCATTTGATCCTCACAACAGCTCTGTGAGAATTGTCATTCTCTGGAGTGAAGTGATTGGCCCAAGACCATATAGCCAAATGGCATTTTAAAAAGGATTTTTCCATCCCCTGGACTTATCAAGGACAATCCCTCCTGTTGTTTTTTTATTAGGATGCTTATTCTTGTTGGACTGCCAGAATTAAGCGCAGAGGACTGTAAGCCACAGGAGCATTTCATTGGCTGCTGTGACTACTGCTGAACAGAGAAGTTTTTTCCGAACTTTTATTGTAAACCAGTATTGAAAACCATAATACTTCTTTCTGAATGCGTGATTTTTATCGCTATTTCAGGGCGATTTGATGAAACAGTGATTGAAGAAAGAAGACAGTGTGCTGAAGATCTCTTACAGTTCTCCGCCAATATCCCAGCTCTTTATTCTAGTAAACATCTTGAAGACTTTTTCAAGGTCTGTTATAACTTGTGCATTTATTAAACACTTTTTATTGTAATCTAATATATATATAAAACATTAAAACTTGAAAGCTGCAGTTTTTAATTTTTCTATTTTTTCAGGTTGTGTTAAGTCATTTATGTTCTTAGTGCTCTAGGGCTAGGCAACTCTCTAAATTTATAAGTTGTAGTGAAGGTATCAAGTTAATTTGTTAGAAATAGCTCTCTTATCAGATGGTCTCTATAACAGTGAAGTCTTAAGCTCTTATTCCTTTTGAGTTTCATTGCTTAATTTTTAAAGTGTGTAATTTGAAATTAATAGTATTTGAAGTAGATACTTAGCAGTTATTATGAAACATTTCATAAGCTATAGGACTATAGAAGTTTTTATAACTAGACGAGCCCTTAGAGATCATCTGATCTGATCCCCTTGTAAGTGAAATTATTTTAGCTATTTAAAAAAAATATTCAATTTATCCAGCCATTTTACATATCTATCTATCTATCTATTTTTTGTCCCTGAAATAATATGCACCTCTTGTGGATAAAAAGCACTGTATAATTTTACCAGACGGGAACTCCCCAGTGTGTTGGAGGTCTTCCTTAATTTCTCCCAACAGTTTCTAGTCCCATTGGATGTCTGGTTGGCTATCTGTCATTCCTTATTCTTACTTCATGACTAGCCCAATTTCTTTTCCTGTTGTATAATTCTTTGATAACATATTTTACTCTAGTTCTTCAGAGTTCCTTATTGTTGTAGCCTGCTTTTATACAATACGTGCCCCACTATTGCTCTCATCATGATTTTCACTTTTAATTTGCTAAATAGTTTCATATTCTATGTCTCAGTACCATATGGTATGACTTGTAGTATGCTGAATGAATGAAGAAGCATTTATTAAGTGCTGACTGAATTCTAGGCCCAGTGCAGTACAAACAAGCAAGATAGTCTCTACCCTCAAGAAGCTTAATATCTTAATAAGGAAGGACAACATATATAATGAAATGAGGACCAAGGAGGAAGTGATTTGGACAGGAAATTCAGAGGGATGGTAATTGAGTCATAGGGCAGTTGATTGCCATGCCATTTTCTAAAATGGCTATGTTGATTTGGTTATTCTCATTATTATTATTATTATTTTTTTTTTGCAAGCAATTCAATATATGTTAAATATGTTAAAGTATATGTTAAATCCAATATAATCAAATTCTTACATTGTCTGTGTTTGAAAATGTATATTTTATTCTACATCTTGAATTCATCACTTCTCTTACAAGAAGTTTTCCCTTTTGATTTTACTTGAATCAGTTTTGTGTAGAAATTTCATTTCATGTAATCAAAATTGTCCACTTTATCTTCTCTGATCCTCTCTATCCCTTGTCTCATCAAAAATTCTTCTCTTATTCATAGTTGTAAAAGGTATCTACTTTTCTGATTTTCCTGCTTTTACACTGAGATCATCTATTTGTTTGGGGTTTATTGTGGAATGTAGTATGAAATGTTGGTCTTAACCTAATTTCTGACAGCCTTCTTTCTAGTTTTCTCTTCCCCTTTTTGTTGAATATAATTCCTTATTTGGTGAAACAAAAATACTTTTGCTAAAAACATATAAAAATGCCCCGTGATAAAAGCAGTCCCTAAGTCTAATAAAAACATTTAAAATTGTAATTTTTATTTTATTTCAGTCATTCACTCCATACAGAATAAAACATTTTCTATTTGTTCAAAGCCTTTTTACCTTTCTAGTCTTTTTCCATCTTGCCATTTATTCTTTGACCTGGTGACACTGAGCTTTTCATTTTTCCTTGATCAATAAATTTTGTATCTTAGCTCTGGACATTTTCTTTGGCTGGAAGATACCTGGAATGTTCTCCATCCTCATTTCCATTTTCCCTTTTTTCCTGGTTTCCTTTAAGTTCTAATTAGAACCTTATCTTTCACCTTTCTAACCTTTCTTAATTCTAGTGCTTTCTCTCAGTTAATTATTTCCTATGTATTCCACAGGTAACTTGTTTTTACATACTGGTTTGCTTTTTATCTCTTCCAGTACATTTTTAACTCCTTGAAGGTAATGGATTGTCTTGTGCCTCTTTTGTATCTTTAGAATTTGACACTATACCTACCATATAAAAGATGCTTAATAAATGCTTATTGACTGTCTAAAGGGAAAGAATTCTTCTATGGCAATGAGATTTTAAAAATTTGAATAAGAAATTTATTTAAAATTTTTTTTATTGATATCTTTTGCCACCATAATTTCTATATTCCTTCCGTCTTTCTTATCTAGTGAGTCATCTCCAGTATCAGAGTTAAAATCCTTTCAGCAGAACTAACATAAAATCAGTCTGACTATGTTCATTTTCCTCCACTGATATTTCTCTAACTTTATAAACAAAGGAGGAGGAGATACATTTCCTCATCTATTTTTCAGTTCAGACTTGGCCATCATAATTACACAGCATTCTTTTTTTTTTTTTTTTTTTAAACTTACAAAGTGTCAGCATAGTTTTATGCTTTTAATAGCTTTAAATCATTCTAATAACTTAACATAAGAACTAAGAATTTTTGGATATTCTGTATAACTGCATCCTTTTCAGTATTTATATTCATAATTTCATAAAGTTCTATAATATTTTATTTTTATATAACAGTTTGTTTAGCGTCTACTTGATTTCTAGTTCCTACTACAAAAAGTTCAGTTATAAATAATTTTGTTATATATAGGATCTTTTGGTCTTTGATTTACTTAGGATATATGCCTAATAGTAGGATTCCTAAGTCAAAAGATAGGGACATTCTGAGGTAGGAAAAACATTTTATTTATTTATATGTGTACATGTGTGTGTGTATTTAACATAATCCAAAATTGCTTTGTAGAATTGTTTGAATAATTCATACTATCACCAATAATATATTAGTTCTTAACTGATTAGAATTAGAACTCAAAGATAGGATATTTTTTTTTTCAGCAAGCTTGGTTTCTTGATAAATACATGTCATCATGGATTTTTCTTTACCATTTCTACCCATTTGCTTATTTGTTGTTGTTCAGCCATTTCAGTTATGTCTGTTTTCATGATCCCATTTGGGGATTTCTTGACAAAGATAATGGAGTGTTTTGTCATTTCCTCCTCCAACCCATTTTACAGATGAGGAAACTGAGGCAAACAGAGTGAAGTGACTTGTCCAGAGTTACAGCTCAATAAATGTCTGAGGCCAGATTAGAATTCAGGAGGATGAATCTTTCTGATTCCAGGCCTGACATTCCATCTACTGGACCACTTGGCTAGCTCTCTCACATGTTTGTTAATCCTAAAATAATGATTTCTATAAAGTAAGCTATATATTGTTATGAAATATATCATAAATTTTATTATTCTGTAGCCTTTTAGTATTTTTACTTTCTTATCAAAGTTACGGCAGCCATCATTTACTTGTTACTAATTTGCTATTTTGCATTTAACTGATTGACCTGGAATATAACATGACCATGTATTCTTTTCAGGGTGGAGAAGTTCATGATGGTTCTGAATTGATTGGCCCTGCTGAACCTTACACAGATTCCCTCATTGACAGTTTTTCTGACTGTAGTACTGAAGGTTAGTAGATGTCTTTTTCACAAATATTGTGTTTTTAATTTGAGAAATTTGTAAATCATGAGCATGTAACTAGTGTCTGATCTTGCAAAGAGAAGCTGGGTCCAGATATTTGAGAGTATTTGATGTCACCAATACCTTACCTTCTAATTTTCATAAATATTTTCCTCAAGTGATATGTTGCATTGCTGTTAGCCTTTGGAAAATCATAGGTTTATAACCGGTCTAAAGAAAATTTTCTCTCCAATGATAGTAATAGATAACATTTCTATACAGCTTACAGGCATTGTGCTATGAACTTTATGATTGACATCTTATTGTTTTCTTACAACAACCCCAGGAGACAGGTGCTATTTTTATTCCCATTTTACAAATGAGAAAACTGAGGCAAAAAAAAGTTAAGTGACTTATCTAGGGTCCCATAGTTGTTAAGAACCTGAGGCTGGATTAGAATTTAGGCTCTTAATCTGGAGCAATTGTTTGGTAATTGAACGAACCAAAGTTAGAAGAAATGCTTTTATGACCTGATTTTAACTCTTAGTCAAAGTGACCTTGGAAAATTCACTTCATCTTTCTGAGCCTCAATTTCCTCAGTTGTAAAACAAGGTTAATAATTTCCCTAAAAAAATATTTTGAGGACAGTGCTTTCCAAACTGCAGAGCCCTTCATAATAGTAAGCTAATATACAATGGCATTTTGAATGCATTAGCTTTGTCGACTTTATCACTTCAAATACACTTCTTGTAATAATTTTGTATTTTTAAGTTTTGAGGCCAATTCTTTAGCTTACAATGCTATGCTTCCTCTTTTGTAATTTTGTCAGTGTAGATAGTACTTTTCTGTTACTCAATAGAAAGTGCTTGAGTGTTGCCTTTGTCAAAAAAGTCAAATAAATAAAAAAAAATAAATATTACACTACTGTCAGCTTGGTGGTGAGCCTTTTTTGAAAGCTTTTCAGACACAATTCAATAAACATTATTTGACTGCTATGTACAAGACAATGTTAAGGAGTTGGGGATATTAAGACAAAAAATGGAATGATTCCTTCCCTCAAGGAGCTTACATGGTATTGAGGAGGATATGATATGTATATAGCTATGTAATTATAACGCAATATAAATAGAGAGAGAGCACTTAGTAACATGGCAGATCAGCAAAGGTTTTCAAATAGGTGACATATAAACTACTTGAATAGAAGTGAAGCAGTCTGAATGTGGAGTTGAATAAGTGTTTTCCACATATGGGGTTAACTTGCGTGAGACATTGGAGTGCTGACTTTGGTAAATATATAGTGTGCTAGTTTGACAGGATTGTGGAGTGTGAGAAGGGGCACTAGAAGAAATAGTTTGTACATACAAGTTAAAAGTCAGATTTTGGAAGACTAAGTGCCAGGCTCACTCATTTGTATTTTAACTTCTTAGAGACCCACTGTAGGTTTTTGAATATTGGAGTAACATGATAAAACCTACCCTAGGCAGATAATTGTAGCTATATCAAGTCAAGTAGAATTTATTAAGCACCAGCTGTGTGCTAAGTGCTGTGTTAAGTCCTGGTAATACAAAGGCATATACAGTCCCTGCACTTAAGGAGCTCACAGTTTAATAGGGGAAACATCATGCAAATATATAAATAAGATTTAGGCAGTATAAAATGAAGATAATATTCTGTACTCTCATCCCTTCAACTCTTGTCAGAGTTGGGCAGCATTATGAATTCTCTGGAATTATGGTTGGTCCTTGTGTTGATCACAGTTCTTAAATCTTTCAAGGCTGTTTTGTCTTTGCACTATTTTGTTATTGTATAAATTGTTGTTCTTATTTCACTTTGTACTACTTCATAAACTCTTTGAAGTTTCTATGAAGCCATGAGACAGTGTTTTAAAGGGTAGCAGTAGTTTACTTTGATTGGGAGGCCCTTTTGGAAAAGAGGTTAAGGAGCATGCTCCTTTGCAGATGATGGGTATTTGTTCTTGAGATTGAAGAAAGGGTTTTCCTGATTTAGGGTTTTGTCTCCAAGATTGAATTGTATGTGTAGGAATAAATTATAAAAAGAAGAAAATTGGGTTAAAATATTGAAGAATAAAAGAAAAAGATTTATGAATTCTCTCTGTGCTTATAGTGACATTCTCCCCTCCCCTGCCCTCCCCCATTAGTACATAAAGTTTGGCTATAATCTTTCTAATTCTTACTTCTCTCAAATAACATTGAGATTCATGAGGTATGAAAAAATGCATCTAAAAATGATGTTAAACACACTTCTGTAATGCTTGGCTGCTTTCAGAGCTTTTATGGGTTTTGACTAATTAATCCTCCTCAAAGATTTGCAGTTGACAAATACAAATAGAAGTGTCAGATGGCCTGCAAATTCTGTGAAATGGCTTTTCAATATCCTGAAATTATCTGGCATGGAGGGCAAGTGAAAGATTTATTCTCAGACTCAAAGGTCTACAAATTCCAGAGAAATCAGAGGAAAAGGGCATCCAATAATAGAAGAACAGAAAAACTATCAATTAGTCAAGCCCCACAGTCAGTTATGCAGGAAGTGAGTACACCAAGTGGAGGTGGTTGGGTTTAGAGACAAAGCTGTAATTCTCTCCAGAGCAATTCCTACTAGGTGAAGTATTATGAATGATGTTTTGAAGCTAGATTATGATTTTTCATATTTTTGATTGAGTGTGCAGATGGATTGAGAAAGAAGAGATAAACCAGTATGTGCCTGGCTAACCTTAACATGCCTTCTTCTGTTTCAAGGACTCTCACTGCCAGTCAGAATACACGGGAAGTAGATCACCTTTTTGTCATACTCAGAGAACAGCAGTTTGAAGGCAAAGGAGCATTATTTGTGATCATGTTTTAAAACAGATAAAATCAATAAGTATTGTTTTATCTTAAAATAAAAGTTTTCTGAGCAAAGTGTGCAAACGGATGAAATTTAGGGCTTTGTGTTTCTCATTTAAAAATGATCATTGGAGAAGATCTTATAATGCTTCTCATAGTTCTGTACTTTTTAAAAAAATTTATTTAACTGATTTAATTCTCTTACCTCTTAGACCTTTATTGTATCATTATTATTTATTTTCTTGTTAAGCTATTCTGTTTTTGTCAAACTAGTATGGATTGAAGTTTTGAGTGTGTGTGTGTATGTGTGTGTGTGTGAGAGAGAGAGTGGGAGTGTGGGTGTGTAAAATAATTTTGTATGTATAATAGAGTATATTTTTAGCATTAGTTTGGAAATAATTATGCACCATAAAAGGACTTTTCTCCTTCTTGAGTAGGTTCTCTCATTTGATAATTTTCTTTATCCAAAAAAATATTTATTAAACATCTAAGTTCCTATTTAACTTAGCAAAAAGTTCATTTTGAAAGCAAAAACTCTGAACTGTTCCCCAGAGTTTTAGTGAATTCCCTCTACCCCCAAATTACTTTGTATTTACTCTATATATTTTATTCTTAATTATTTTTCTTCATAGTCTTTCCTCTTGATGGAATGTAAATTCCTTGAGGATAGAGATGCTTTCGGATTTTTCTTGACTTTCACAACTTGCATTGTCCTGTTTCTGGGACATAAAGGCAGGCAGTAAGACAAATGTGATTTTTACAGTTTAATAGGAAATCTTTGTATAAAGGGACACAAATTTATGGTTTCATAGTCATCAACTTTTAGAAATAATCTTATGTTTAAAAATGTGGAGTTCTCAACCCCATTTTTACAGTGGAACAAATACCCCATCACTTGGAGAATTCAAGGATGAGCAATTTGTGATATTTTTAAAGGTATAATTCAAAGATTAATTAGTTATGTCATCTTATTTTCATTACTAGTCTTTGCCTTTTGGTAGAATTGAACTTAACTGCAAAGTTACCTGCATGATTTGTGGAAATCAGGCAGCTGTGATAAGAATGAAACATGACAATCTTGCTTCTTGACACATTTTCCCTCATCTGTTTGGTTGCTTTAAGGTTATAGGTTGCTTTATTGTCATGCTGGCCTTGTTATCAGAGCCTTTGATGTGTGTATAATCTCATCTGTTCACTTATGTCATTTCCTTTCTCCAATACATTACTTGACTTCCTTTGCATTTTTGGAAAGGATATTTTCCAGGTGCATACATCAAAACAAAAGCTTGGGAAAATAGATGATCACCACTGCTACAGAAATGAGACTTACTCAGTTTTCCTTTGTAGCATTGTTATAAGCAGAGTGAATGCATTTAAATAGCTATTGATACAGCAAAGCTTGCTTGTCATTCCATAAATTGTGGATTAAGAACTACCAAAGTATCCATTGACATATTGCAATACCTGAGAAGGAAGTATTAGTCTGTCATATGAATTAGATTAGAAAATGAAGACATTTATTTCAAGAATAGTTTCTTTTAGTATGGAACTCTGGAACTGAATGGGATTTGAAGAGATTATATAGTATATTTTCCTGCCTACAAGTTGGACTATAGTTAAATCATTCTATTATGATGAATACCTCTTCTATTTAGAAATCTCTGGAGGGACATTTATAGAAAATCTTGATATTATTTTGTTTTGAAAATATATTAGTATTAAACTATATTATTTGTGCTCTTTATTCTTCTAGTGAAAGTAAGAAATTTTGGTTGCTTAGTTTACAAAGAAATATTTAGTAGGATTAAAATGTGAATTATTTACTTGTATCTCAAAATAAATTTCAAACTCAAGATATAGTAAAATAGCAAAAATAGTTTTAAAATATTTTTTACAATAGCAAAAATTTTTATGAATACTAGAAGTTAGTTATTGTATCCACTAGATGGCACTATTAGAACTTTAAACCGACAACTGGGATTTTCCTGGTTTCTGTTGATTAGCTCTTTTCAGTGGTATATTGTTACTGAACTTGGAGTTATTATTCTTTTAGTTTTGATTTCTGTTGTCCATTGTCTTATATTATATATAAGAATTAAGTGCTAAAGGAAATATTTAGATGTAACTCTTATCTGTTCAATATGACAGCTGCATCTAATGCCATAAATTGCAACTCATCCATGCCTTCATGTCTTGTGGCTTTTTATCACATGGATTAAACTCCAGAGTTCCACCCAATATACTGTGTACTTTCTTCTAGATTTCATGATAGTGCATGGATGTGTATGAAGCACACAGGTTTTCTTTCTCTTGTCTCTCATTCTTATATGACCAGTCTATCTTCTATTCTGGTTGTAATTTCTCTCTGATATGTAAGTATGCATGCATGTATGTAGTGCATATGTATGTATATACATGTATATATATATGTATGTATACATGAATACAAATTATTCTTGCTTAGTTTTTTGTTGACTTTGGGTGGATTCTCAACTTTAATTCTTTGGAGACTAGTGGAACTAAGAGAAGTACAGAGATAAGATATAAGACTGGCTTTTACTTTATCAAGGGTAATATTGTATTTATTTGAAATATATGACAATATAAAATAATCAGAATTAAAGGTAAAGTGACGAGTTCCTAAGTGAAATATTGAAAAGAGTACTTTACGAATTCAGAGAAAAAAGTGATCATTTCTGATTAAAGTTCAAAGAAGAATTTGTAGAGGATGTAGTATTGAAATTGGGCTTTCATATTTAGGTAGGATATCAAACAACAAGAATGGGGTAGATTAGGTTGGAGAATGTTATGTGTAAGAGCCTTTGCAAACTAAGTTATATAAGTGATTTTATGTAATGTATACATATGTATATAATTATATATATATAGTTATGTAAATGTTGATGTTGGTACGGGGCCAGAAGGCTGGCCCTGGAAGCATGAAGACCTGGTCTCACTTCCGACACATTGATGTGATTGTGGGCATAGCATTTAACTATTAGTGCTACTGGCAACTCTTTTAAAACTATATATTGCAGAACAGAAGCTGATCTTTCTTAGAATAAAGAGTTTTCTTTTTGAGGTTTTCTATAGTAACAATCATGGGTCATCTATTCCAATTCACACATAAAAGGGGAAACTCCATCAGAAAAATCCCTGCTGAGTGATCTTTGAAGACCTTTGAGGAGAAAGATGCTAATGTCTATCTATAGAGGCAGACTATCCTACTTTTGGCTGATTCTGATAATTGCTAAGTTTTTCTTGACAATGAATAAAATATTTGTCACCTTGCAATATCCACCCATTATTTCTGATATTTTGTTTTCTGGGGAAGTAGAACAAAGTTTTCTATCATAGCCATTTACATCTTTGAAGACAACTATTATTTTCCTCTCTTCCCTCCTTAATCCAAACTAAACATAACTAAATCCTCTTCTGGCATTCACATTACCTTCACCATCCTGATTGTCCTATGGATACCTCTGACTTATTATTGTCCTCTTTAAGTGAAAACTGTTTTAAATGAGGTGTGATGAAGGCAAAATATAGTGAGATCACCAATTCCCTATTTCAGGAAACAGCCCAATATTTCATTAGTTTTCCTAGCTGCCACAACTAATATCTTTGTATAATAAGTGTTGTTAATATTGGAATAATGAGTTTATGAAGTCTATTGGTAGAATAAGTTAAAGGAAGCTTCATGGAATTTGATCGTTTTTCTACAATTTTAGAACTTGGAGAAATTTCAGAGATATGTAGCCCAAACCTGTGAGAAAACCTAGCCTCAGAAATGTTAAATTACTATTTAAAAGTCACAGAATTATTGATGCAACTATTAAGCATTGTTTTGAAGTAAAATAATATTGTTTGCTGGAGTGAAAGAGAGGTTTGTTTTTAAAAGAGAACCACAGAATGGTAGTGAATTAAGTTGTGTCCAAGGAACATTTACAAGGTGGTTTTGAGTAAATATGTAAAGCAGAGAATAGCAGAGAAGGATGCTGAGTAAATAAAAAGAGGCAGGGTGATAAATATTCCTTCAATTCTTGGTAAGAAATTTGAATATGATTAGGGCTTATGGATATGGTGGATTAGACATGTGTTTTTGTTTTTGTTTTTTGTTTTTTTTGGTGTTCACTTTTCTCTCTGATATACATTAATTGTACCAATATGTGTCGTGGAAATAGTGCTGTATTTAAAGTCTAAAGAAATGTGGTTCTGGATCTCACTTTTGGGATTTATTAGCTATAAGGCCAAGGACAAGGTTTTTTTTTTTTTTTTTTTAACTTCTCTGGGTTTCATTTTCTCTTCCATAAAATGGAAATAATATCTGTAACATTTACCTCACAGGATTTTGTGAGGACTGAGAGAGTGTTTATAAAGTACTTTGCAAACCTCAAACCACCATATCAATTTCATTTGTTATAATTAATCCCTATATTTTGCCTCTGAATAGCCTAGGTGGTAGTACACCATTAAGTTTAGCAATGGATATTTTTAAGGTATGAGGAAATGTGTTAGTTTTTTTTTTTTTTTTTTTTTTTTTTTTTTTTTGGATTTCAACTTAATCACATCTGTTTCTTAATTACACTTATTATACTGGTAGTCAACCGAAAGAGAATTAACTACTTATATTTTTTAGGCTTAGATCTTTAACCATTTTTTGAGAGCTGTATTTCTAGATTTACTCACATATCTTCTGCATTAAATGTAGCCCATACATAGTATGTAGAATTTAACGCAGCAAAAAATAATGTCTTATAAAGATTGTTCTATACTATCGACAGTCCAACGACTGCCTGGGTTTCTTGCTTTGTATATGAATCATGATCCATTACTACAGGGAGAAGTAGAAACTCCCCTTGGCAGACTCTGGCAATAGTTGGAGCCTAGCAGGTGGTAAGTTCCTGAAGGTTATCAGCTAATACTAATACTACCATGTATTTTATGTATAGTCAATCATAGAAGACCACCTGTTGTTCCAAAGAAAACTGGTCTTTTTGACAGGTGGCCTTCAAATACAGATTCCTGAAAGTTTATAGTATGAAATCTGTACTATGACAATTCACCTTTTTAGGCTGGTGTCTTTCCTTTAGAGGTGATCTCCTAGATGGATTTCACAGTACTACCTTACTCTGAGGAGTTCAAAGCACTGAAGGTGAGGGCAGATAGGTGAACTGGGATGCTAAATAAAATCCCTCATCTCTGCAGTGACTTTTTTCATAAGTCACCTGGGGCCCTCTAATGGTCCTGAGACTTGAATCTCTGTGATTTGAACCTGGAGGCGGAACATTTTCGTAGAGGCCTTTGACATTTTCCCATGTTTCAGTTCCAAAAAGCCTTAGTTGTTTCTTTCTTTCTTTCTTTCTTTTTTTTTTTTTTTTTAAACTTTCTGGTGATGGTGAAAGATATATCTTTACTCTTCATGGTGAAGGTTAAGGACTCCTTTTTAAGTTTGGTTTGACCTCTAATTAGTTTGTATACATTTGTATACATTATGTTTATGTTGTATATACATAGTGTATTTTGTATGCTCTCAGATACTGACCTGGATATCTTTGAATTCCAGGTGCTTGCTTTGAGTACCTCTTATTTCTTTCCTATAACAGATGTCCTCTAATTTTCAGAGATGTGTTTTCTGACTCCTTAGTCTTTGCTTAGAGCATTGCATGATTTGCTTGCTCTATATCTTATCTGTTAACTGTTCTCCTACTAAAATCTTCTAAATCACTCCTTCCATACACTACTTGTATACAAATCAAATAATAGTAAGATTATATTCTCTAGGAACTAATCCTCATGAATTGGAAAACATTTTGACCGGTAAATAGAAAACTAGAAAGTGAATGCTTATTTTTCAACTCAACATAATTTTTACTGCTAATAGCAATCTTCTCTGCTGCTGTTGGAAACTACTCTGTATATGCTTATAAAGCTACTGACTGGGCAGTTCTGTCTTGTTCTTATACCCAATTTTTATTATAATCATTTACTTTTCATATTCCAATAAGCAGATCCTCAAAATATTATTCCCTGTTTTCCTATTTCATAAATGCTTTCCTATATTTTTTAGCTTTTTTCTCTTGTGCAATCTAGTTATCCTTCTGTATAAATGAATGAATGAATGAAACCTATGTGCTAGGCACTGTGCTAAGCACTGGGGATACAGATGTGACACTGTAACTGCTGTCAAGGGGCTTAGATTCTGAAAGGAGGAGATAAAGAGTGGTACTCAGGGCAATGAGTTTTGATCTAAGGAGTAGTTGTGAAAGGTAATCATCGTGTCTTTTCCAGAAGCAAATGTAGTATTGCTTTGATTCCTCTTCCCAAAGTATTTAGTAGAAAGTGGGTATATTTGTATGATAAATAGACAAATACTAGGACATTGATGTCATGTTCTCTGCAAGTCACATGACAGACTGCCCAGGCTGGGTGGATGAGATGTGAAGTAAGTGGTCAGAAAGCATTGGTTAAGTATTTACTATGTGCCTGGCATTGTGCTAACCTGAGTCAGGAGAGACAAAGAAATGTAATCTATTCTAGTCCATCTATTTTAGATAGGAAGAAATCACAGAAGAAAATATGTTAAGAGCTGGAAAGGCTTCCTACAGAAGATAGTATTTGAGATGAGACTGGGAAGATGTCAGGGAAACTATGAGGGGAAAGAAGGGTAAAATTTGGAATCTCTCAACAGTTAGAATTGCTCAATCCCAGGAATAAAGTAGTGGGGTTTTATGATTAATTTTGACTGTGTAGCTTGATCTTTTGTGTTTAGAAAGGCACAGGCCTAATTTTTGGATAGTTCTAACCTCCCATGTCTGACTATACAAAATGTTCCATTTTCTTACTTGCCTAGTGCTTTTAGCATTCTTTTATTTTTAAGAACAGCCAACCTATGTTTCTTCCCTTCCCAATGCTCCCAATTTGTGAAAAGTGTTTCTGATAAGTTTATTGGAGAAATTTACTTAAGGAATTTTATTCATAGGTATTTTATAATTTGTTTTGAACCAGTATACTGGTAATGGAATTAGTAAGTTTAGCAAAGTAAGAGGAAGTGACTATATCACTAGATTTTTGTGGTCAAAAGCCAAAAAACTGAGTACACATACTTTTGTCCTATTGCACTTTGGTATTATTGTACATGTTAAAAAGGAAAATTGCCCAGGGCATGAAACAGGATCTTGTGATAGATGATATTATAGTAACAGTGACAAGACACCGGAGAGTGGACAGAAGACCTTTAACTCAACATTTCCTTTCTTTTGTGGTTTGGTTGCAAACCAGAATATTATTGTTTCCCCCCAAACTCATGTGTTCGTTACTTTCAACAACTGTCCATAGGTTGTAAAAGGGGGTTTCTTTCCTTTTTTTTTTTTTTTTTCCCTATCAGGATCTGATATTATAACAAAGTAATTGTTGAATCAGTGGAATTCTGTTGGAATTCTGTTGCTTTTATTTATTTTTTATTGTTACTTTACAATGAGAAAAAAGTTATATGTAGGTATTTTATAGACATTGGAAGGATCTTGTAAGAGAATAAACTGAAACTGAGAACATGATGTAGATATTTTGACATGGCAAATAATTCATCTGAACTTTTGGTTTAGATGCCAGTAACATATTCCTACCTTTAGAGTAAGTTAAAAATATATCTTTCTAAACTACTTGATATGAAGTTAGTAATTTTATTCCACAGATATGCCAGTAACATTTTTTTTCCTCCTCTGGTCTTTTAGTTCGAAAAGATTTGAGTGGTCTTGATGATGTGACACTTACCAGCCAATCAGAAGGTGGAGGTGAGATCTTTTGTAACAAACAGATTTTATTTGATTCTTTGCAGTGCTATCCTCTTTAAAATCACGGTCATTTTCTTTGCATACATTATATATTACTAAATCAAATTTAGCTTGTATATAAAATCTGATAAAAATTTCAGCTTATAATTACAGTTGGGATTTCCCAGAAAACTGTTAAATAATAATTTCAAGACAAGACCTTTTGTTGCCTATCTCATGACAGGCATCCCGAATTCTGTCTGGCATTTGTCCTGACTTTGTTTAGATTTGACAAGTAATTTCTTTTTCTGGAATGTCTTCTCATCTAAAAAATGGGAATTACTCCTCACCCCCCCTTTTCTTCTTTCCCTTTTTCTCCCTCTACCTTCGCCCCCTCTTTTTCTCCCCCCTCCTTCCCTTCTTTCTATCCCTTCCTCTTCCCCCCTTACCTCTTCTTCCTTCTCTCCTCTTCCTTCTCTTTTTCCTTCCCCCTCTTCCTACTTCTCCTTTTTCTTCATTCTTTTTCACCAGCTAGCATTTATTTAGCACTTTAAGATTTGAGTAATGCTTTAGATATGTTATCTTATTTGATCCTCACAATTCTTTGAGATAGGTGGTATTATGAATTTTACCAGTGAGGAAACTGAGACTGAGGAAGAGTAATTTACCAAGTGTTGCATAACTAAATGTCTGAGGCAAGATTTGAATTCAGGTCTTTCTAACTCTGAAGGTCAACACTCTACTGTATTTTTTGGAATTTTAAAAAAAGAGGTCTTAGAATTTTTTATCTTTAGTTTTTATATCACTAGTTTCTGATGTATCCCTTTTTCCTTAGCCTCTAGCTTAGGAAATCTTCATTAGTTACATTATTTTATCCATTCATAGAGGCAATGATACTAAAGTATAAGCATTGAAGTGTACAGCGATCTTCTGGTTCTGTTCTTTTCACTCAGCATCAGTTGATGTAAGTCTCTCCAAGCCTCTCTGTATTCCTCCTGCTGGTCATTTCTTACAGAACAATAATATTCCATAACCTTCATATACCATAATTTACCCAACCATTCTCCAATTGATGGACATCCATTCATCTTCCATTTCTAGCCACTATGAAAAGGGCTGCCACAAACATTTTGGCACATACAGGTCCCTTTCCCCTCCTCAGTATTTCTTTGGGATATAAGCCCAGTAGTAGCACTGCTGGATCAAAGGGTATGCACAGTTTGATAACTTTTTGGGCATAGTTCCAAATTGCTCTCCAGAATGGTTGGATTCTTTCACAACTCCACCAACAATGTAATAATTTTTATTTTCAAATGTGATATAAAATACGTCTTTTATTATCCTTCATTATGCCAGCAGCTCAGATTTGCCTTAAAATTAATAGTTGCTTATCCTATTTTATTTACCAAGTTTACTATTTCTAAATAAAAATTTGTTGTATTTTAGCATATTTATCTTAGTGAAAATAACCTGGAAGGTAGTTTGTTTTATATTTCTGGAGTTACTGGACTTCTTTTTTTCATAAGAGAAATGACAAATTTAACATTGATACAGATTTTGTACCAATAATTTTTTTTTGAAACAATTAAAAGTTTTTTTTCTTATAACCTTCATTTACATATATTTCTATCCAGTAAACTATTTCTTTCTCCAAAAGACAAAAATGAGGGAAAAAAGCTAATCATTAAAGAAATCTGACATTAAATGCAATATTCCATACCTTTGGTCCCCCTGATTTTGTAAAGACTTGTTTAATTTGTGACCTTCCTTTCCTATCATTGCTTAATTTCTAATGTAGATAGCTAAACCAAACCTTCATGAAACTTGTTAAATGAGAATTAGGATAATTTGATGCAAAGTCTCCCAAACTACCATAAGGCCAGTTATGGAATTGTGAAAAAAGATTTATTATTTTAATATATTTAATAAATGTAATATAATTAATAAAATATTAATAATTAATAATAAATTCAGGCACCATTCCTTGCATTTTAGGATATTTAGGCACAGAATGTTTATGACAGAACTGTGGTGAGACAGACAAAAGAATTAGAACTCCCATTTTTAATCCTTTCTTTAGTTCACTGGGTTACATTTCCTCAGTTAAGGTGGAATATATGAGGTTATCTAAAAACATACCTGTAAAGTGCTTATTGAGGGCTGGCACAGTCCAATGTACTGAATTATGATTTTTTTAATCTTAATAGCTTGGGGCAGCTAGGTGGCACAGTGGATAGAGCACTAGCCTTGAATTCAGGAGGATCCGAGTTCAAATCTGGTCTCAGACACTTAACACTTCCTAGCTGTGTGACCCTGGGCAAGTCACTTAACCCCAGCCTCAGGGGGGGGAAAAATAATCTTAATAGCTCCAGAGTAAAATAGATTTTCCTGCTAAAACTTTTCAGTTTGATATCAAAGCAAGTTCAATGATTTTCTACAAGCAAAAGAAATACCAATTTCAGGTAGAAACTCAGGAAATCTTAGAACTAATTTCTGGTGGTGTGCTTTGGTAAAATAAAATCGCAGCTGCTCTGATTGATATGAGATAGCATATAGAATTACCCAGGTAGTATAATTTTGGCTGCCATTTTTGCTCATATGTCTAGGTTTCTCCAGTGACAGCGATCTGATCTCTCTGACTGTTGATGTGGACTCCCTTGCTGAATTAGATGATGGAATGGCATCCAATCAAAATTCTCCCAGTAGAACTTTTGGTCTCAATCTTTCTCCAGAACCTTCAGTACCAGGAGCTGTTGCTTCAGATAAAGAAAGAAGCAAAACTGAGGAAGAGCGGGAAAGTCGTGGTCTCTTTGCTGGAAGCCTAAAATCCAGGCTTGGCAAAAAAGATTATTTGGAGAAGGCAGGTGAATTAATAAAGCAGGCTTTAAAGAAGGAAGAAGAGGAAGACTATGAAGCTGCTTCTAGTTTTTATAAAAGAGGAGTTGATCTGCTCTTGGAAGGTGTTCAAGGTATGGTTTTTTCCTAATTGGTGCATTTTGTGTATCTATATATACATGTGTACATATATGTATATATCTATATGTAAATATACATGATTCAAAAGATAATATCTTTAAATGTATGTAATCTTATGTATTATTTTTCTACTTATATAAACTATTAAAACTTAAAAATGATGCTAAATGTGCCAACCATATACTTTTAATTTTCAGTCTAGTGTTATATATACAATAACCTTTGAACTTATATATTTCCATATTCATTGGCATCAGAAACATTTGTTCATAATTTTGATAATTATAGTTAATGTATGTCAGTCTTCCATAGCCAGAATTCTCTCTTTGGAAATTAGCATTTCTTCCATATTGATAAGTGTCTTTCCATAGTTATTTCTTTTGTGCAAAAACCACATGGATTCCATAGCGATTTTACCCTCCCGTTGTCTCCAGGCTTGTATTAAAAAAATGAAATTTAGAACTCTTGATTTATCTCTTTTTTGTCTCATTAATTGTATATTCCACAACTGGATAGTTTCATTCTTTGTAACCTCGTCAGCTTCTATACATACATAATATGTCTATAACTATGTCATCTTTATGTTTTTTTTATATCCACATCTACATCTATATTTCTATAATCTATCTGTACATCATCTCCCTCCCTCCCCCCCCCCCCCGTTAAGCTTCAGTTTCATATTACCAGTTTTGTATTGGACATTTCAAACTAGATGTCCTGGAGACAGAAAGATTTATCTTTTCACTGATCTTTTTTTAAATAGTATCCACTCATTCATATCCTGTGTGTTTTTCCATATTATTAATTTGCTATTACTTTTTTGCCTTTATGAAAGATAATCCTTTAGGTGAAAATTATTTTCCTTGTTCAAATTTTCTTCCTTTAAGAAAGAACAGGCTTTGTGGTTTAATTTCAAGTTCTATTGGTATAATCATTGGTAGAATTATTCTGAGAGCTTTGTTTTCAGCTATCAATCCTACAGTTAGGATTAGTTAGACACTATTATTATTAGCATTTATTCAGTACTTACTGGGTTCTGTGTTAGAAATACAAAGAAAGGCAAAAACATAGTCTCTGCCATCAATTAATGATATGAGCTCACATAATAATGGGAGAGATAACATTCAAACTACAACATCCATACTTGGAAGAAGGTAGCATAAAAGCTAAGTAATCTGAGAGAGGTCACAGCCAGCAGAACAGTCTTTTTGCCAAAGGTGGCTTTTGAACTGAGTCTTGAAGCTAGAAGGCACACATGAGGAGGGAGAACATGGATGTGAGAGTCAGCAAGAAGGCCAGTCTTGATGGATTGTAACACAAGTGAAGAGGAGTAAATTGTAAGAGAATTTGAATAAAGACAAGTTGTGAAGGTATTAAAAAGCCAAGTAGAGAATTTTTCCACTTGAGGCAATTGGGGTTAAGTGACTTGCCCAGGGTCACACAGTTAGGAAGTGTTAAGTGTCTGAGATTAGATTTGAACTCAGGTCCTCCTGAATTCAGGGCTGGTGCTCTATCCACTGTGCTACTTAGCTGCTCCCAGAGAATTTTATAGTTGATCCTGGAGGTAATGGGGAGGTGCTTGAGTTTATTGACTAGGAAGTGAAATGGTCAGATTTGTGGCTACTTTCCTGCCACTAGCAGCCTATTGCAGGAATCCATTTGAGGTGTGGTGAAGGCCTCTTAAATTAGCAACATTATAATTAAGAAAGTTATTTCTAGTCTTAAACATTTTCTTTTTGAAGATGCAGAATTCTTTGAAAGAAATGATGAGAAAAATAGGAGGGAAAAAATAGTTACATCTTTCTTCCCTCTATAATTTTCTTCTTTTCCTTATTATGAGTTAGTTCATTGGCTTTGAGTTTCATTTACTTTCTATCTTGTTCAATGTCTATTTCTCTTTTGTCTTCAACTTTCATTTGATGCTTTTTTAGTATTGAAGTCAAATGAGATAAAATATATAAAGTTCTTTGCAAATCATAAAGTGTTACATAAAGTTTAAGTTATAAAGGGGTTTATTATTATAAACTATATAACAAAAGTTATAAAGGGAGCTATTATTATCATAACACAGAAGCAGTTCTAGTCTTTGAAAAATAAAAGATTAATTTGGTTTAATTAACTACCAAACTATAATTTAAGCAAAATTAAAATTTTTTGATTTCAATATGCTATTTTGTTGATAATGTGTAGTTTAGTAAATCTTATATTAAATGAATATTTTTGGTTTTTATTCATACTTGTGATTTTATTAGGATATCCAGAGTAGAAAATCTTTCTATATATAAATTATTGAAACCTAAAACTTATTTGAGTACTCATTTTGTGCTAACCTTGCATTTGACACCATTAATAAATTATTAATATAAGGTAATTAAAGTAACAAAAATCTGATGAAAAGATAGTTACTAGGTTCTTAAAAATCTGTTCAGTTTTCTTGACTATGACAATAAAATGTTATCAATATATTGGAATTTTTTTTTCATTGTATACTAGTTTAGTTAATATAGTCCATACTACCATTTGCATATTTTAAGACAGGTATAAACCCAATATGATAATAACTCAGCTATCTGTAATCAGTTTTTTTGGCCCTCTCACCTATCCAGAATATAGTTAAGAATCTATAAGCATAAAAGGTTTCTGAGTAGCCAAAAATGATGCATTAAACTAAATAAGCTATATGAACTATATAGTTTGTGCACTTCCTTGTAATTCTTATTTTATTATAAAAAAGAATAAACTTTCTTATTTTGTTTCCAGATGCAAAATAAATTGGAAGTGGAAAGGAACTACTCTGTGAGGGCTTACTAGCAGCAGTGAGAAGTTACATCTATCAGTGTAATATTGAAGGAAGATATTAAAAAAAAAAACTATTAAAAACAGACACAGAAATTTTAAAAAGCTCAGAAATCTGGGGCTTTTAAGTGTGGAATTTCTTAATATGTCAGTATGCCTTGAGGATATCATTGTATTACAGTTTGATAAACTGATGTACTTAGTGATGGTCCCATTATGAAATTCTTATGTAAAATGTTTCAGAATCAGTCAACAAGTATTTATTAATACTTACTATACGCATTGTGCTAAGAGCTAGGAATAGAAAAATAAAATATACCAAACCCTTATCCTTCATCAGTCAATAAATTTTTTAAAGGACTCAATTTGTGCTAGGTACTGTATTCCAGATATGTAAGGGACCAACTCCTCCTTCCCTTCCACAAGCCAGTTCTGCCCTCAAGGAATTTATAATCTAATGGAGGAGATAAACAAGTAAACACACATATACAAAATAAGATACACACTCACACACACAGTAAATAGGAAAAACTTAATAGAAGGAAGGCAGTAGAATTTAGAGAAGTTGGGAAAGGATTATTTTAAAAAATGAGATTATAGCTGAGCCTTCCAGGAAGCCAGGGAAGTCAGTAGAAAGTATTGAGGAAGGAGAAGAAAGATTTGATAGTTTAGCTGGGGAGAACATGTACACATATACAGCATTTTTTCAAAATAAATTCGAAGTGATGGAAGGAAGTACATCATTATATGGGAGGTTCAGGAAAGATTTTATGAAAGTTGGTTATTGAGCTAATCCTTGAAGGAAACTAGACATTCTGAATTTCCTGTTCCTATACAAATTTTTTCTATTCTCTATACAAAGAGTGTTATATGTGAGGAATAGTAAGGACGCCAGTTTAGCAGTACTATAGTTGATATGGAGGGTAGTAATATGTGTGTAATACAAAGTTTAAAAGGTAAAGTATCAGTCAGTTGATAAGTATTAAGCCAAATCGACAAGCATTTCTTAAACACCTACTGTGCCACGCACTTTGTTAAGCTCTGTGGATACAAAGAAAGTTAAAAACATGGTTCCTGCTCAGATTCTGTTTGGTTAGAACCAAGTTGTAAATGGTTTTTAAAATGCTAAATGGAAAAGGTTATATTTTATACTAGAGAAAATAAAGGACCATTGGATCATATTGATTAGAGTGACACTAACATATTTACATTTTAGGAATATCAGTGTGCTGTCATATAGATGATCGACTGGAAGGAATATTGTCTAAATTTAAGAAAACTAATTAGGAGGCTATTCTGCTAGTCCAGGTGATAGGTGATGAGATACTAAACTAGGATATTAATGGAGAGTTGAAGTAGAGGTTGTAGAAGCAGAGGTGACAAGATTTGTCAGTTGAGTGGTTATGTGAGGTGAATGAAGAATTGTGGATAACACTGGGTTTTTGAGTTTGGGCGATTGGAAGGATCATAGCATCCTTGATGGAAATAGTGAAGTTCAGAATAAATGTGGGTGTTGGGAAAAAGATAATGAGGTCAGTTTGCAGTAATTTTATCTTTTCTAGATCAGTTTATGAATTTAAGGACATTGTTTTGCTATTATTTGTTATACTAAAGTACTAATTTAAAAAGATCAGATATATATTCAGGAGGGAATTTTTGTTATAAAATGTTTTTCTTTTTAAACAATTCTCATTAAGAACAGTTTTTTTTAAGCTCAAATTCAAACATTTTCAGAAGTACTTTAGCATGAGAGAGCCTCTTATAATATAGAAGTGTTCTTTGCTCTGTCCTTATATCATCTTTTGCAAAGAGCTCTCTTTTTAATTTTTTAAAATATTAAGTTGATTACTCTTGTAACAACTTGAAAAGCTGTAAATAAAATTCTTACTCATATTTCTTCATATAAGTGATCATCATTGTGTCTAGATAGCAGGAGGGGCCTTTTTTTTTTTTAAACTTTTGTAGACTCCTTCAACTTTACATCTGTTTAGCTATATCACAAAAGAATCTGATGCATTTATTCCACATTGTCATTTTCATTAAATAATTCATTTATTATATTGGAAATTTCTCTTTATACAGCATTGCCATCAATAGGTAACAAATCTCTCTTTATATCAATTTCCACAATATTATCCCACATATATAATCAAATGAGCCTCATTAGCTACATTTTTTGCTTCATTCATTTGCAAATGTAATAAATATTTTATTTTATTAATTAATTGATCATCAGGATCTCCAACTTGATGGACATTTATTCTTTCTATTATGTTATGGATAGATAGAACTATTTGAAGTTGCTTTGTATGGTATTTAAAATTTTGTTTCAATTGCATATATAACTTTATATAATACAAGCAATTCTTTTGATGTCATAGACATGCTTTTTGAAAAAAAATTGCTTTCTTTTTCTATGGGGATATTCTCTTGTCTTGCCAAAGTAGTCTACATGTACTCTTTAAAGATTTTTCTAATTTTATTATGTTTAAAGCAGTAAAGGCAGTTGTATAAAGCAAACACTATAATTTCTGTACTCTTTCAAATAACAGTATTTGGGAATTCCAATGATCAGGATACCAAGTTGTTTTCTGGAGTTGGAGTTTTTCTTTTATGTATCTGTATTTCTACTACTTAAACCGTCTCTATTATTGTCGTGAACCAGTTTTAGATATTTCAGTGGATTTTCTCTTCAAGTGGATTATTTGTGTTTTTTATCATGTGACAATAATAATTTTGTTTTTTAAAATAATAACTTTTTCTTTTCAAAACATATGCAAAGATAGTTTTCAACATTCATCCTTGTAAAACCTCATGTTCCAAATTTTTCTCCCTCTCTTCATCCCACCCCCAACAACAATTTTCTAAAATTATTATTATTCTTAATAAAAAATTGGGAAGAAATGTAATTGTTGAAAATTAAATTTGTTTTTTTACTTTGTACTATTTTTTGAAATATTTCAGTTTTGGTAAAAAATTAGTGTTTTTGGAAGCCAGTTTTTATGTTGAACTTACCAAATTTGATGATGTTGAAAAATATAATGAATAATCTTGTTTTTAATTAATTCATAAAGATTTTTAAAAAATTTGAATTAAAATACAACAAAGAGCAGTAATGGCAACTCATTTATGTTATCAATCCTTGACAATGGTTTTGCATGTTGTACCTGTATCCATATTCAACATGCATAGACTATGGCCTTATTGGTATATATTGTATTTTATATTCTATATTCAGTATATTCTTATCATTGTTAACATTAATTTTTAGCTTGGATTGTATTGAAAGAGAGATTGTATTTGTGTAAGAATTGTACTTAAAAATATTTAATAATTTTGGTGAGGACAAATAATGAGGACAAAGCTCACAATTTGGAATTCTTTCGTATATATAAACTGGACATGTGCATAGGATGAATAAACGATCTTGCAATTTAATCAGTTTGTCTTTTTAATAGCTCATAACATTTACTCCATTTTTCATCTTAAGTAGTTGAAGAAGTATTCCAGATTTTCTTGATTGTGAGTGCTTTTGCCACTAGCACAGAGTAAAGACCTCCTGCAGCTTATTAGACAATTTTTATAGGTTTCTATGGCCCAGAAAACTCACCTGATGATTAGGGTTTGTAGTGATGATTTTCATCAGTTCCATACCTGAAACCTTTCTTCCTTGGAAATGAGTTTTCCAGTTTTTTAATTCCTCTGCCATAACCTTAAGACCCCATGGCCTGTTCCTTAAAGCGTGCATATATTTTGTGGAACAAATATGGTTCAAAGGGGCAATTTAATTTACCATAGCATATAATTCCAGTTGATACTTTTAAGGCTTATATTCAAAGTATATTTTAATTAGTTAATTTAGATTTGAAGAATGACTTTTTAATTTCCTGTTTGGACCTCATTATACAATAAATACTTATGAAACATGGAAAGTTTCATATATGATTATTGTGAAATTATATTTTCTCTGTATTAGGAGTCTACTAAGGTGCAAACTTCAGAGAAGAATTTCTCATTCCACCTGAAACAGTGCTTTGTGCTTTGGAAGCATTTAATCAGTATTTGTTAAATGAGTTCTTGTTTTTGAGTGGATTAATATTACCCATACTTGGAAATGTAAACTTGCCGATAAAGCATTATTTTCTTAAAATACTTAATTTTATTCACACAGTGACTTGTGTGGCAATTTCCTCCTTGCTACTGATTTCTGATTAATTGTAGCAACTAACCTGCTCTGAGACATTCTTCCCCCTCTACTTTCATGCTGTTTAACTTTATAAAATCAATCTGTATTTTAAATGATATGACTTTAAACAAACCAGGATTTGAGTTGACATCTTTTAGATAAAATTATAGCTTATTGTCATAAGAAGTATTGCATAATGTTACCACTTGGTGGCAGCAGAAAATAAAGGTTTCTGTTCCTAAATGTTGAAGTATGAACTATGCTTGCTAATAGCAAGCATCAGAACAGGCTCTATGGAGTTGATAACTTTATTGAATTAAGTTTGTGAATTGATTTCATAATACTTTTGCCACCAAATGTTTTTGAGTCATGCTGCTTTAGATGAATTTTCTATTTCTTTTCTTTCTTTCTTTTTCTTTTTTTTTTTTTTTATTATTATTTAAGGTAAAATAGCTTAAATTTGTACTGACTTTTGGACATAGTATATGTTAGATTTTCTCCAACTCATCTCAACTTTTCTATGTAGTGATGTTGTATACCTTCATATCCCTGTAAAGTTCAAAAGAGATCGACTAATTGTCTTCAATTTTTTGTTATGTGTTAGGATAGTTAGCTTTTTCTTACTAGAGAAATCTTCAGGAACCACAGCTCTAGAGTTTTTATTGTTTTAAAATAATAATGTAAAGTGACCTCAATTTTAACTTGCCTGCTTGTGAATCTGGCTGTCCTTCTCCCTTTTGTTTGTGCCTCAGGCATTCTGAGGTCAGCACAATGCTTCTGGCCCATTGATTCCATGAAACAGTACACCAGTCAACAACTAACAGGCAGATGGACATTATCCCTTCATTTGTGGGCAAATTGGGGGCTCAAGCTCATGAGCTTGATTTGACATTTATGAACAGAAGAGATATTTCCTTGGGGGAAAGGTGATCCTAGTACAGCAGAATTGTTATTACAGCATTCCTATTTCAAGAATTACCCTGTAGCATTTAAATTTTATCTCTTGCTACAATGTTATATATAGTAACTTTGGCTATCTTGGCATATTTTGTATGTGATATTTTTTGTATTGATGATTAGCTATAGAAAAACCTTTCTTCTTGAAAAAAGTAACAGTAGATTATACTGGGGCTCTAGTTGATTGGAACCCTTCCTCATTTCATTGCTTCTGCCCCATGTTTTGGATGAAGATAGTATACATGTTCTAAAGAGGCTTATCTGAGTTGTTAGTAGATCTGATGAAGATTGCCCATGTCTTTCTTCCCTAACTGGCACCATACCATCTGCACAGCTGGAGGCTAGATGAAGAGTCAGACAATAGCAGCCATGCGCCTTTCTTATACCCAGGAAAGAACAAAGCACAGCCTGGTAGTGGAAACATTGACTCAGTCTGAAACTGATGCTCTGTTCCCATCTCAGTCTGAGGTTAACATATCAGATTAAAATGCTCATTTCTAAGTGCCCAGGTCTGCCTTGGGGAAGTGAGGAAACTCTCCAGTTAAGCCAGGCAAAGAGTTTTTGAGTAACCCAGACTTTCAGTGTTGACATCTACCACTTATTTTTCCTTCCTTTTCATTTGTGTGCTGTTGAAAGCAGTTTGATAAATTGAAACTTGTGGGAGAGGATCGTGGATCATATGGATATATTTGGTAATAAAGACATGTAGCAAATAGATATTGGAACAAAAATAGATAGACATGAGATGTCTCTTAAATTCTTATTAACAGAATCATATATCACATGATATTCTCATGTCTTTCTTTTTTTCCTAAATGGTTTTTCCTGACTGCTTTTTTTGGGTTTTTCCTAGTTAGAATATTCCATTTAGGAACTCTGTAACACATTCCTATGTTAATATGAAGTATTATCTTACTGAAAACATCTAGACAACTTTACTGTCTTAACTCCAGATGTGGCTTTTTTACTTTTTTTGTGAAGAGTACAGATCTTCTGAGTTTTAAGTTTCTTGTAACCTTCACTTAATAGCATCACTAAACTTTGTTTAAAAAAAATTTTTTTTTTTAATCATTGCTGACACATTCTCTTTCTTTGAGAATCATTTTTCATTAGTGGGTTAATTGAGGGGTAGAAATCATTGGTAACACAATCTACCAAGCAATTTGCAACATTTTGTTACATTCCCAGTTGCATGTACTCTTATCAATGTGGTATCTCTCAATCATGTTCTTGAAATCTTGTCTCAATATGCTCAAGAAAACCCCTTGCACATAGTGGGAACATAATGTTTGTTGAGTTGAGTTGCCTTCTGGTGACTTTTTGAATCATCAAAAAAGAGTTGAGATTAGAGCTTCTTTTAAGGTGCCTCTGTTTATACTCAGGCTCTTTTAATTTAGTTAAAAGTACTCAAAATACAAATACTCTCACATATTTTTTAATCTCTTTATATGAAAATTGCTAAAATATTAGTTTCTTAAGGAGTCTAGATAACAAAATTTATCTCTAGATTTTAGAGTGCTAGAAAACAATAAGCAGATTACAGAGTAGAAATTTTTGATTGCTCTGCTTTAGAATTTCTAACAAAATCTTACTTCTGTAACTTGGGTCATGGCATGGTAACCTTCATTCTCGCTCCTGAGTTGCCTTACTCACCTCAACTTGCTCTCATACTGACAGCTATGATATCCCTAAAAGGAGCTATCTCCAAGCTGCTATAAGTCACAACTCTCTCTAGAAGGTAGCCTTGGCGAAGGGTGAATGAAATGCTGCTATTTTCTACTATGGCTTTTGAGCTCCAACCAGGATACTTCTCATTTATAAAATCAGTTATCATGATCCCATTAATTTTCTAAAGGATGGAGCAAAAGCACTAATGCTATAATATTACCCATTGGAAGGCAGAATTTGGAATAATGAAACATTAGTTACTTAGAAGACAAAAGCAGTAATAGTTAAACGTCACAGACTATCCTGAAACCTTAGTTCTATTTTCCCACCATTGCCCAAAGTTCATGGTATTTGTGAGGGAAAGTGGGCATATAACATTCAATTGCCTTCTCCAATAGATTGCCCCCTCTTCTGTCCCCACTTTATCACTTATTTTTTTCCTGTCTACTGTCAGTTAAAAGTCCATGTCTTCCCCAGTCTCAAAACCCACTCAGTTCCGTTGCCTGTGCCAGCTAGCTCTCATCTTATAGGCTTTCCTTTCTTTTATGGCTGAACTCCTTGAGAAGGCTGTCTTATATTGTTGCTTCCATTTACTTCTTCTCATTCTCCTTCTAACTCTTTGCTGTGTGACTCCTGACCTCATCATTCAACTGAAATTGATCTTTCTGAAGTTAACCATCATTCTCATAATTGCCAAATATTATGGCTTTTTCTCAGTTCTCAACCTTTTTGACCCTTTGGCAAGCTTTGACACTGCTGAAAACCTGCTTCATGTTTTTGTGACATTGCTCTCTTTAATTCTCTTGTCCATATGGCTGTTCCTTCTCTGTCTTTTTTTGTTGAATCTTCATGCAAGTCATACCCACTCACCATGGATATCTTCTAAGGCCCTCTACTCTTCTGTTCATATTATTTTCTTTTTTCTTATCAGTTCTCATGGATTCAGTGTTCATCTCTATGCTGATAATTCTCAAATTTCTCTTGAGCTTAACCTTACACCTCTAGCTGCTATTGGATATCTCAAAGTAGATGTTCTACAGATGTCTTACATTCATCATATCCAGAATTTATCTTATAATCTTTCCCTCCTTAACCCTCCCTTCTTCCTAACTACTGTATTACTCTTAAAGGGATTACCATCCTCCTAGGTACCTCAGGCTTGTAATCTGGGTGTCATTCTAGACTGACTCTTCATATTTTCACTCTCCTTATAGAATCAGTTGCCAAATCCTGTTATTTCCTCTTTTACAAATCTCTTATATTCTCTCATTCTCACAAATTTCTCATTGTTTCCTCTAACATTGCCATTTTGAGGATGTAGACCCCCATTACTTCATTACTAGACTAACTTAAGTAGCTTGCTCATTTTAGCCACCCTTCTCAGTAAACTGACTTGAATTGACTTAAAACTAACAAGTGGCAAAACCTATGTGCCATGTGCATCTCACAACTCTGATTATAGGCCTGATGCTCTTGGTCATTTTAGGAACAGTATGTGTTATATGAAGTCACTTTTCTGATAGTTGTACCATTTCTGGTCTTCTGCTCTGGAACCAAGGAAGCTCCTTTTGCTCATAGCCACCCTCGGTAGAGCCGTGAGAAAGGTGTTAAGCTCCTTCTGTGAGAAGCCGTTCCTTTAAATTAGACTATTACCAGTATTATTAGATCTGCAAATTAGCATGACTTCTGTTTTGCCCAGTTACCTCTAAGCATCTTCTTATGGCAAAACTGGTTAAAACCTCTATTTCCTCTTCTGATATATCATTTCAAAGCAGAAGAGACAAGAAAAGGAGATACAGGCACCCTGAGAGATTTTCCCTTTCTTCGTTATTAATAATGATGGTCAAGAGCAACAGCTCAGTGGCCCTTCACAAAGCAGCATATTTAGCTCTTAGCCAATGAGCTCTCTGTAGTTGTTGTAATCTTTTCCCAGCTAACCAAGAAAACAATGTCTTTTCTAGGAAGCTCCCAGGAAAGAAGAGAGAACCTGCTGTTTCAGCTTTAAGTCTTACAAATCTTCAATCCTTTGCTTCCTTTGACTTCAGCTCTTCAGATTATTTTCCTCTTGTTTCTTCTCAAAACTTCTCTGGCTTCTTAACTGCTCTTAAATATCTTCCTTGGGTCAGTGTTTCTTCTTTACCTTCTGAGGTAAAAATTCAAGAAATCCTTTTTATCTATCAGATGCAACCCTTATATAATCCTTACATAATAATAACCTTGTATAATTTTCCCATAATGCCCAAATAGTTCTATTATTATGTTAGTTAAAAACTTCAAAACAATTAAGAAAGGAACATAAAAATGAGCTGATGGTACCACCCTGTCATGTAGTCACCATTACTATCAATTATTGCTGTCTTCAAACAGGGAATTCCCTAAATACGTTCAAACTAGAGACACTTTGTCTTCCCATTCCTCACAACAGTTTATGTCTCTTCTACACTTTGTCTCAGAAAACCTTTTTTTTTGTAAGTGAAATTTTTTTCTTACACAAATATTTTTTCAGCTATTTTTAGCACCTGAAGTTTTCATATATGAAAGAGGAAGTAGCTTTTACACTTGGAATCTTCTTCATCCTGATTAGAGGTGACTCAGTTCTCAGAGTTTATTCTAGTGATAAGTCTTATTAAATGGACAGATTTTCAGTATGGATTCAACAGTAGACTTGATCTGTCTTATTTGAAGACCATCATAGCTTAGTTCAGAGAAGTTCATCAGTAGAAAGTTGATCACCAGGAGATTTCACTTTCTCAGTAATAGCGTCTTGTGAGAACCACCTACTAGGATCACTGATAATTGGATCACAGGATTTTGTAGATTGCACTAGCTTGGAGAATACTTAATGCTAGTGAAATCATGGATGCTTGATGTACGAAATGAAATGAAAATTTATAAAGTTAACATGTCTTGTTGATTTCATGGTGAGAACTCACCAAAATTTACCTAGCCCTGTCTCCTCATAAAGTGCTACATGTATACAATAAAGGAAATAAATGGTATTTAAAATTTTTTTTCTCTCCAATAAGTAACAGATTAGTGGATGTTTGAAGAATACAATGAATTATTTGAAGATAAATATGGAGATGGGAAAGGCGTATAAAAGCTTAGACAGAACTTATTGGGACCGTGGTTGGGCACTGTACTTGTCCAGTTTACTTGTCCTGTTTCCCTAACCTAGTTTTAAAACATTGAGTTTTATCATCAGCTGGCAAGTATTGTGATTCTCTCTAACATTCAAATTGCCTTTCACATTTTTTCTCCCAATCATTTGGAAATAGGATGACACTTTTATTTAGAGAATTACTCTAAATATAAAGATGGCCTGCCTTTTCAAAGAAAAGATATGTTTTCAATTACAAAAAATATACTGTACATGAAATATTGTTTCATGGCTCCTGCCTTTTTTAGCTTTTTCCCTCTGAGGTTGGAGCTTTTGTTTACTATAAATTAAATTCAGTTACTTTTGATTTTTTAGCAGTCTTTTATAATGTCCTTTTTGTTAATGGAGCTTCTTAAATTTTTTTTTTCTCTGAAAGCATTAAAGTATTTTACTATGAAAATTTTTTTTAAAATAATGATTCAACCCTCCTTCAGTCTCCTCCTTAGTAGAAGATCTGGAACTCAAATTCAGATCTTCTAAGTCCTAAACTATTGTTTTGTCTGTGATATCACTATAGGTGATATCACTATAATATAGGTGATTCTGGGACTCATTTAATTCATTGACCTCGTTTTTTTTCATCTGTTAAATAAAGAGGTTGAATTAGATGATTTTTTAACATGCCTTTAAATCCTTTGGAAGCTATCTAATTTTATTGAAAGATAGATAAAACATTTATTGTGATTACCATATGTTAGGCATTGGAAATACAAATACTTTAAGGTTTGCTAAATGTTTTATAAAGCTCATGTTATCTTCACAACCACCTTGGGAAGTAGGTGCTTTATAAAAATTATTTTCCATATGAGGAAACTGAGGCATGTAGTTGTGAAGTGGCATGCCTGGGTTTACACAGCTGCTAAGTATCTGAGACTGGATTTGAACTCAGGTCTTCCTGGCTGCAGATTTGGCAGTGTCTTCTGAGCCATTAGATGTCTTTTATTCATAAGATATTTGTTAATTTTTAGTTTGATTGACATACAAGCATATTTAATAGTCAGGTGGTATGGTGGGTGGAGCGCTGGAGTTGGAATTAGGGAAATCTGCATTTTAATTCTTCATCAAATATTAGCTCAGTGCTTTTGGGTATATCACTTAACCTCTTAGTCTCAGTTTCCTTATCTGTCAACTGGGGATAAGATTGTAGTCTTCTTTTTTGTAATTTGAAATATTTCTTTTCTTTGAAAATCAGGCTACATATATAAGAAATTATGATATTCAATACAGTTTAGAAGGCAGCTAGCTGTTGTGTCCTGTTTTCTAGAGCCCCCAAGTTGGGGTGACAAAATGTACTGTCCTTTCTAGAGCCCCCACATTGGGGTGTTGTGTGCTTTCTAGATTCTCTACATTGGGATGATTAAAACACACTGTCTTAGAGGAAGAGTGATGAAGCAGGACTCCTGAGGATGGTGGAAATAAGGAGTCCATTTATTCCCAGTTCTTTCCCCCTTATATACCCTCATACCCTTATGTAACCAAAGCAACACTGTGCATGTACTAAGTATATACTGTGCACATGGGACCACGTAAACAACTTGCTATTTTATGTAGTTTGCACCTAGTATCACTCTGCTTCAATCATAACACAGGTTGTCACCGCCTCCTGACTTCTGAGAAAAGTTCAGGGCCTTTAGGGAAGATGGGGAGCTGAACCAGATATTGTTAGCAGGTTCCCTCTGGGCTGAAGGCTCTTATACCTCACCAGAGTTTCCCTGCCATCTTTGGTCCTCTACAGCTAGCTGGTCCAGTGGATAGAATACTAGACTTGTAGGTAGGATGACCAGAGTTTGGATTTTGTGGGCAAGTCATTTCACCTCCTCTCAAGCTCAGTTTCCTTATCTGTAAAATGGGGATAATAGCATTCACTTCACAGAGTTGTTATATTAAATAAAATAACATTTGGGAAGTTTTTTTTTAACCTCAAAGTTCATCATAAATGTTATGTTACTATTGTTAAAAATTTTTTTTCATTGAAAAATAAAAATGAAGTTTTGACACTTAAAAAGATAATCACAGCAGAATTTTCGGTGAGGATAAGTGAATTTTCGTAAGACTCTATTGTTTGTAAGACAATGCATATACACTGTCTCTCATTTCCACCTGTCATCAACCTGTTGAGCCAGGTAATACAAGCAGATGAGAAAACTAAGGTTTGAAGAGCTTGATCCATTTGGTTACAATAACACATTATTAAGTTAGGAACAGGATTTGAATTAAGATGTTCCATAACCCACAAGCTCAGTTTTTAGCTTGAGAGAGCTTGTTTATTCAGAATATTTCCTTCTCTCATGATTCTGGATAAACTAGATATAATTTATTCCATGGATTGTTGTTGTTTCTTGCTATTGGACAAAGAGGATCAAAAAGGAAACATAAAGTATGTCTTATATTTATGTTTAAAAAAAAAAACAACTTAGTTTCTGTTAGTTTTGCAGAAGAAAGAATTTTAAAGGTTAAGACTACTCCATATACTTTAAGAATATTTATAGAGGTATTATCAATAGTGTGATTAATTATTGCAGTTTTATATATATATGCATGCTTCTGTTTGAGGTGTGTTTATACGGATGTGTGTATTCTCTCTTTCACACACACACTCTCTCTCTCTCTCTCTCTCTCTCTCTCTCTCTCTCTCTCTCTCTCTCTCTCTCTCATCCACCACAAATAATCTCCCTCTTTTAACCTCCTCTACTCCCAAAGGATTAATTGCTCAGGTAATTAGTCCCTAGATACAATAGGGATTTATATATTAGTAAAGTCAACTATTGACCTGAATATAAAATACTTTTCTTTTAGGTAGAATTTTACATGACTGAGACTGATGATGAATACTGTACCATTAGGGGAAAAAAAAAAAAAACAGCCTTCTAATCAATACTATCTAGACATTCTAAGCAAAGAGGAGATTATTAGTATATTGTGTTATCTTCCAAGCAGAATAAAATTAAAGAAAATCTCAACTATTAGAAGGAACATCTCTGTCTTCATACCAGCTTATGTTCTTTGAATGGTGGTCACCTGAATCCTAGCTTTCATTTGTGATGAAAATATTTATTGGAAATTGCATAAAGGAAAGAAATGAGTCATTTGTTCTCTTTCTGCAAAATTCTAGGTAAAGCTTTGATGTGCAGGAAAGTAGCTATGGAGTTTTATATTCAGTTTGTATGAACAGTAAACAGAGCATCTAAAATAACCACTTGCACATTGCAACAAACACATCATCATTTGCTTAAAAAGAGTTATAATTACAGTTGACGAAGCATGGACACCATAAAAAATGCATTAGTTTGGCTTGACACATTAATTACCTGTTTTTGCAGATGTTTTTATGTATTGTTGTGTGAACAGTTTACAAAATAATTACAGGAAAGTCATATGGAAAATAAACTAAGTGGGTGGTTTCTCGCCTAAATATTTTCATTCATGTGAATCTGTGTGAGGCACAGCTGCTCTGTACCAAATGCAGAGAGATAGAGGAGGATTCTCGAAGGGTTTTTGTTAGAAGGTCTCTGTCATCAGCATTACCACATTTTTATATCTTTAGCAACATAGTTTTTAAACATTAAAATGACAGGGTTGATTTAATCCCAGTGATCAAAGAAAAAGCTTTGATCCTGATCAGAAGAAATATAAGTACTTGTCAGATCTCTAATTCCCCCCCCCCCAAAAAAAAAAAAAAACTCCACAAAACCAAAAACCACCAAACAAAACAAAACATCTAAATTGAACGACCATTGCTAGTTTATATTGAATAATGAAAGAATAGTATTAAAAAGTTACCAAGAACTTTGAAAAAAAAGTTAAATGTTTATTTCCTATTTATTTTAAGTTAAGAACTCTGATTACTTTTTGCTGTTACCAGATTTATGAGGCAGGGACGTTTTTGAGACACATTTTTATAACCCATAGATATCTTGTGTATAGTAATGTAAATTGATATTTGTTGAATGATAATAGTTGAATGTCTGTTACCTGAAAATTTATGTTTATGAAATTTATGAGCAGATATCCCTGTGCTGTATTGCCCATGGCGCTTTTCTCTTTTTTTTAATCATTAGATAATAAGAAAGAGGTAGTGATGAATGGAATAGAAGGGGTAAAATACTGTAATTCTTGTCAAATTGGAGTCCCTGCAGCACATAGTTGTGGTTTTTCTGTGTATGAAATGGTCCTTAAGTGTGATACTTGGTAATTATAGATTCAGGTGATATATATCATTGCCCCAATTATAATATTTGTGGAGATAACATATCCTGAACAGATGGGATTAGAGATCATGACTTACATACATATGTGTTTATATATGTGTGTTTTGTGTGTGTATATATACATACATATATGTGTGTAATATACATGTGTATGTGTGTGTATATATATGTATATATATATATATATATATATATATATATATATGTGTATATATGTGTGTATGTATGTATAGGAGACTAAAATATGTGTCCCTGATCCTGGAAGTTAATTTAGACAGGAATAGAAAGTCTAGAAATTTATCTCATGTTATGAATTAAGTTGAATCCTGAAATAAGTTCCTGAGATTACCTGCTTTGGGTATAGCATGGTAATTTCTTTTAAACAATTCAAAGCATTTAAAAATAGACTCAAAGTTTGCCTTTTTATGCTAGTAACTAAAAACCTGAAAAGTTTCAGAAATTTGTGAATGAAGGGAATAATTTACAATCAGCAAGTCTACTGATTTTTATCCTCCTTCAGAAAACATTGCATGAATCTGTGTTCAAGAAAGATCTAAAGCCATTATATTTATTGTCGGGTTCTGAAAAGTTTTGTTAATAGGACCTAATTCACATAAAGAGAGTGGAAATTGGAAAATAGTTACACTTTCATTAAAATGTTAGTCATAAAAATGTTCCAGCTCTTTCCTTTCTTGAACTCATGATTTAGATTTTCTTAGTATCTTTTGTGTATGCACTTCATACTTATCTCCTTCTGTTACTCTTTTCATTCTTTGGCTGCATGTTAATCTTTAAAGATATTTAATTTTGGAACATAAGGGAAACTTTTTGGGGCAATGATTTTTCTTAGAAAAGTTATTGTGTTGAAGAATTGGCCAACAGTTTTTCTGAGGGAACAGTTAATGTATGATTTTTTTTAAAGAGTAATTTCTTTTTTAATCCCAAATAAGTGAGATAAATAGAAGAGAAGGGAATTGTAAAATACAAGAGAAAACTGTTTCTGTGTACATTTAATTTTCATATCATTTTATAGTGAGGCAGTATACCTTTGCTGTTATAGAAATAATAAAAGTTTTTAAGTAGCATTGAAAACAAACATAATTGAAGAAGTGTTTGGGCATGAATTTCAATAGCTTTTTTTTCCTTCTGTGTTTGGGTAGCTCTGAGAACTTCTAGGTGCCATAGGATGCTAGGTTTAAGAAATTGTTAGCTGAGGATTGGTTAAATGCTAATGGAAAGATAATTCCCTGGCTGACCAGTTCATACTGTACACTGAAAGGCTATTGGCTTCTGAGTCATGGTAGATGTGCAGAACCATAAATCACTTTTCTTTTCAAGGTTGTCTTTTGTTGTCAGAACACTTAGGATGATGCAGAGATGGTGGAACTGACCTGAAAAAATAAAATGTTATTAAATATAATAGACTAGCACTTAAAAAAATCTACAGCCACCAAGGCCATTTCAGAAAACTATATGCCTTTATGAGACTGAAGTTGTAAAACTAAACAAAACAAAACAAAGCAGGTTGTTTTGGATATTCCTTCTTATGTGCTAGATGCTAGTGATAACCATCTACACTTGACAATAGTAGAGTACAGATGTTGTAGGATATATATGGGGCAAAATCAGAAGAGAGATTGAAAAAAAATAATGTATACTACAGCAACAGTGATAAAATTAGCAGACTTAATTTTTATTTTAGAACAGACTTATTTTCCATTTAATAAGTATTTATGAAATATGAACCATGTGCCGGACACTGTGCTGAGTGATGAAAATAAAAAGACAAGAAAAAGCAACAATCTCCATCCTTAAGGAGCTTATGTTATCTTTTGGATTCAGTTATAAAACACTATTATTATTATTTTGGTCCTCCCAGGCTCACTCTCCTAAACTCCAGTGGGGAAAACCCCACCCCCAAAACAAATACCATTATTGGCCACATCCAAAAAAGTATTTCATTCTGCATGTTAGCCTGTCTTCACTTTAATATGAGGTATACAACAAGCATTCTTCATCTTTAGTCTTTTGGAATCATGATTTATCATTATGTTGTTCTTAAATTTTAAGTCTTTCATATTATTGATGTATTATAAATAATTTTCTTGATTCTGCTCTAATATCATTTTTTTTTGTCTGAGGCAGTTGGATCACGCAGCCAGGAAGTGTTAAGTGTCTCAGGCCAGATTTGAATTCAGGTCCTCCTGACTTCAGGGCTGGTGTTCTATCCACTATGCCACCTAGATGCCTCCCAATTTACTCTTTTTTTTTATGATTTTTTTTTAAAATTATAGCTTTTTATTTACAAAATATATGCATGGGTAATTTTTCAGCATTGACAATTACCAAACCTTTTGTTCTAATTTTTCCCCTCCTCCCTGCCCCCCAGATGGCAGGTTGACCAATACATGTTAAATATGCTAGAGTATAAATTAAATACAATATATGTATACATGTCCAAACAGTTGTTTTGCTGCACAAAAAGAATCGGACTTTGAGATAGTGTACAATTAGCCTGTGAAGGAAATAAAAAATGTAGGCGGACAAAATTAGAGGGATTGCGAATTCTATGTAGTGGTTTTTAGTCATGTCCCAGAGTTCTTTTGCTGGGTGTAGCTGGTTCAGTTCATTACTGCTCTATTGGAACTGATTTGGTTCATCTCATTGTTGAAGAGGGCCACCACCATTAGAATTGATCATCATATAGTATTGTTGTTGAAATATATAATGATCTCCTGGTCCTGCTCATTTCACTCAGCATCAGTTCATGTAAGTCTCTCCAGGCCTCTCTGAAATCATCCTGCTGGTCAGTTCTTACAGAACAATAATATTCCATAACATTCATATACCACAACTTATTCAGCCATTCTCCAATTGATGGGCATCCACTCAGTTTCCAGTTTCTGGCCACTACAAAGAGGGCTGACACAAACATTTTTGCACATACGGATCCTTTTCCCTTTAATATTTGGGATATAAGCCCAGTAATAGCACTGCTAGGTCAAAGGGTATGCACAGTTTGATAACTTTTTGAGCATAGTTCCAAACTGCTCTCCAGAATGGCTGGATGTATTCACAATTCCACCAACAATGTCTCATTGTCTCAGTTTTTCCACATCCCCTCCAACATTCCACATTATCTTTCCCTGTCATTCTAGCCAATCTGACAGGTGTATATATGTGTATATATATATATATATATATATATATATATGTTCATTTTTTTGTATTCCATATTTTTCTCCCTCCTTTCCCTCCTCATCTCTCCCCTAGACAGCAAGTAATCCAATATAGGTTAAACATGTGCAGTTCTTTTAAACCTATTTCCACATTTATTATGCTGCAAGAGAAAAAATCTGATCAAAAAGGAAAAAAAAGAAAAAAGAAAAAAAACAAGCAAATAACAATAACAGCAACAAAGGTGAAAATGCCATGGTGTGATTCACATTCAGTCCCTTTAGTTCCTTTCTGGATACAGATGACTCTATCACAAGACTATTGGAATTGCCTTGATTCACCTCATTATTGAAAAGAGCCAAGTCCATCACAGTTGATCATCAAATAGTGTTCTTGTTCCTGTGTACAATGTTCTTTTGGTTCTTTTCACATCATTTAGCTTCAGTTCATATAAGTCTCTCCAGGCCTTTCTGAAATCAGCCTGCTGATCATTTCTTGTTGAACAATTATATTCCATTACATTTATACACCATAACTTATTCAGCCACTTCCCAACTGATGGGCATCCGCTCAGTTTCCAGTCACTACAAAGAGGGCTGCCACAAAATGTTTTTGGACATGTGGGTCCCTTTCCCTTCCTTATGCTCTCTTTGGGATACAGACCCAATAGAAACACTGCTAGATGAAAGGGTATGCCCTGTTTGATAGCCCTTTGGGCATAATTCGGAATTGTTCTTCAGAATGGTTGGATCAGTTTACAACTCCACCAGCAATGTATTGTGTCCCAGTTTTCTCACATCCCCTCCAACATTTATCATTATCTTTTCCCGTCATCTTAGCCAATCTGAGAGGTGTGAAGTGGCACCTCAAAGTTGGCTTAATTTTCATTGCTCTATCCAATTGTGATTTAAAGAATTTTTTCATATGGCTCAAAATGGCTTTAATTTCTTCATCTGAAAATTCTGTTCGTATCTTTTGACCGTTTATCAATTGGAGAATGGCTTGTAGTCTTATAAATTTGAGGCTTGGTTCTATATATTGTAGAAATGAGGCCTTTATCAGAACCCTTGGATATAAATTTTTCCCCCCAATTTTCTTTTTCCCTATGATCTTGACTGCATTGATTTTGTTTGTACAAAACCTTTTTAATATAATCAAAAATCTTCACTTTGCATTTCATAATGTCCTCAAGTTCTTCTTTGGTCATAAATTCCTTTCTTCTCCATAGATTTAAGAGGTTAACTATCCCTTGTTCTCTGAATTTGCTTATGATATCACCCTTTATGTTTAAATCATGAACCCATTTCAACCTTGTTTTGGTATAGAATATTAGGTGTTGGTCAGTGCCTAGTTTCTGCCATGTTTTTTTCCAATTTCCCCAGAAATTTTTGTCAAATAGTGAGTTCTTATCCCAGAAGGTAGAACTGATAAGGTTTAGATTTAGGGAACCAAAATGAGGGTTTCTGGTGGTAAAGTTTAGTGACAGGTTCGGGGTTCAGGGAAGCTCCCCTACAACCCCTTGGGATTCAGCGCAAGGGCAGGGAGTTTTGGGGACTCCCTTCTGGCAGAGCAGAAGTTCTTTGTAAAAGAATTTACAGACCTGAAAACCTAGATTGAGAAAAGGTTTATTATGGAGATTGGAAATAAGTTTAGAAATCCTGACAGGAGAGGCCTAAGTCTGGTTAGGAAATAGATGAGGTTAAAGAGAGGATGGCACTGGAAAAACAGAGACCCTTGGCATAGCATAGCATAGCTGGCATGTTTGGAACCTCTGCAAAGAAAGGGTTTTAGTTTGGCTCTTTTATAATGGGAGCTTTAGCTGAAGGGGGCCAGTGGGTGGAGTCCCAAGTTGAGCTGGAATTTGAATTGAATTCCTTGAGTTTCAGGACTGAGCTGAGATAACAAGGATGAAACTGTTTGTCCCTCTGAGCAGGGTCCCTCACTAAGGCAGAGTTGAAGATTTTCTCCTTTAAGGAATTTTAGAGTTTCAGGGTCCCCTCTTCATTCCCCCCTCAATCCCTTTATTTGGGATAAAGGGGCAAAGATCTCTTCTTCATGTATCAGCTTTGAGCTGGCAAGGGTTGTAGAGATTTTGGGGGATTCCTGCCAGGAGGTGAGGCGTGGGGTCTGGAAATGGCAGTTTGTCCTGATCAGTTGTCCCCAGTCAGCCGTCCCCAGCCAGTGGTCCCATGTTCTCCTGGCTGAAGGGCAGTTGAGAATCCAAAGTTTGAAGCCTAGAGAAAACATCTCAGGAGCAGATTAAAAGGGAGGTGTTGTCCAGGGTTGAGATGGCGACATTCGGGAATGGGGCCTTTATCAGGAAGTTCATCAGGTCCCTTCTGTGGGCTGCTTGTAAGAATGGGGATGGCTGTTTAATAATATCAAATGCCAAAGAAAAGTATAAGAGAAAATGCTAGGAGCAAAAAGTTTAGCCCTTTCACTCCAATTTCCAGGAAAGCTAGTTTCTCCTGGGGTTGGGTCAGGGTGGCAGGGATTAAGGGTGTGGACTCAGAGTCAGGTGAGGCAGAAAGCCTTGATAACTATTAGGTTTAATAAGCCACTGATGTCTATATTAAATAGAGAGTTAATTCCTCACTCTCACCATAAAATCACCAGGATGATTTGGGCAAAGATCCTGAGCCTTCCCTCATACTCCCCCCCCCCCCAACTCCTTATGGGGGAGGGGTGGAAGGGGCCAGAGGGGTGCCGAATAGCAGCGCTGCCTACCCAGCTTAGGCCCCCGAGGTGTTTGGGCTGTCCTGGTGGATAAAAGGGAAACAGGGCCAGACCCCAAATTCCCACCAGAGAGCAGGACCCTGGGGGGGGGGCAGTCCAACCTCTGTGGTGTTCACTATTGTGGTGGAAAGGTGGTTCCTCCAGTGCTCCTCCTGCTAAATTCAGGACAGGGCCTGGGATCTCCTCGGACAATTTCCGTGGCACCTACAGCACGAACTTTTGGGGTTCCCGGGCTAGTTCTGGGAGGGATTTGCATTAACAAGGCACCTCTGCTCTGAGTGTCCTTTCAGGAGGCCGTAGTTGCCCTGAGAAGAAAAGAGCTGAGAGTCTCAGGTTTTAGTTCAGGTGAGAGAGCTAAAAAAAAAAACAAAACCTAAACCAACAGCTGTTTGTAACAGCAGAGTGGGAGAAACATCGAGGGCTCAGAACGGGCTCCTCTAGTTTTGGCCTTAGTATACTGGCCTTGGACCCCTGAAAAAGTTGGGGAAGTGGGTCGCAGTCTCCCATTAGGTTGGGAGGGTCTTCGGCTTTGAAAAAGGCAATTCTGCTGGGCGTGTCGGTTAGCCACTTTTGACTGAGGACAGAAATGTCAGTCCCAGGATTTGAAAGGAAAAAAAAAAAGCACTTTTAGGGTGCACTTTTAAGATGCAAAGAAAGATCCTTTCAAGGGCTCCAGAGAGTTGGTGGGTGGAGGGAGACTTGCCCTTTCAACTAATCTAATCAGAGTTCAAGTTTTGAGCATTAAGAGACAGCCTAAAGATGAGTCTTTCGGGATAGGGAAACAGGTCGCAACCCCCTACCCCCCAGTTCTATAGCTTTTTTCAGTTCTCTATAGATGTCCCTAAGAGAGAGAAAGATATGACAAAAACCTTAAATTTTTGTCAATTCACAGGAGTTTTTGCCATAAATGTCCTTATGGAAACACTCTGCTGAGCGTAGGAGCTCCAGACAGCATCGACCACGTCCCGGGATGTTGAGCTGTCCCACCTTGCTATAGAAAGGGGGGGGGGTGGCTTACTGAAAAAGAAAAACCTCATGAACAGTCACCAAATGGGAACTCAGAAAGGCCAACATCCTTGACTTCTAGGGAAAAAAAGGCTTTAGTGTTCTAATTCAGTAGCTCCTTGCCTGACACTAGACAGTATCCAGATTCTATAGCCCCTTGTCCTTCTCTAGAGAAGGAGAACAACAAAATGCTCCTTGAGCTGTAATGCCAGAGAAACTGAGGCAGAACTGTGGCACAGTAGAGCAAGGGAGAATTTGTCAGGGACCAGCTATAGAACAGAGAAAAGTCTAGAGACACCACAGGAATCCCACAAGGGAATTCTGCAAGCTAAAGAAAAGGCAACAGGAAAGGCCTCTTCTTTTAAAGGTGTTCACTGAATTGAAAGTGGTTAAGGAGTTTTCAAATAGTTTCAGTCTCTCTAACACCTCATTTCCTGCTGCAGTCAGGGAATGAGAAGAGAAAAGAAAGAAAAAAGCTATCTTCACTCTTAACAATTTAATTTGCTTTGATTTGCAATTTTATTCCCAACCATCCTTCCAAAGGTCCTTCTTGAAGCTGCAACCTGGCCAGGGTTAGAGCTTAGAAAAGCAACCTCTAATTGTTGGCAGGGGCATAGAATGCCAATCCAGAAAAAGAGAGAATGTGCTTAAAACAAAAGCGAAAAGTTCCCACCTGTAAAATTGGGTAGGAGAGAGAGAAAGGACATATCCTGCTTCTACAGCTAGCCTGTTTTCCCCATAAGCAGCTAAGGAAATGGCACTTTAAGCCAGTGTCCTGAGACTAGGAAAAGAAAAACCTGAGAGCAGTTTGGAATCCCCTGTGTGGGTAGACATGAGCATGAGCGCACAAAAGCATAAAAGGCTGTGACAGGAGGCACTGCTCTAATGCAGGATAGATAGAAATCAGGGAAACCGAATCCTGTCTTAAAATGTATGGGACAAGCATGCTTCCTGAGGACTGGAAGCTGCTGCTCCTTTAAAAGCCAGGCAAAAAGGTCTGGGAGGGGCGTGGCCTGCTTGTCTAGGTTGGCAGCAAAGTTCTGTGGAGTGGGAGAAGGACTCAAACATGGCTTCTCTTGAAGTTTCTCCCTTTATCTCCCCAGAACAGGTCAAAGAGAGTGCTGGCCTGGGACCCCCGAGAGGGGTCCCCAGAACAGCCATGGGTCTTGGTCTGGGGGGGGGGGTTAAAGAGACACTTCCCGTCTCTCAGAGTTCCTGCCCGAGGGCAGGGCTTTCGGGTGAGATGCAGAGGAACGTCCTTTGTCTCTGGAGGGGATGGACAGAGGGAGTTTCCTCAAGCCAAGTATCTGTTCAAGGAAGGATTTTTAGAGGCAGAGGTGTCAAAACCCAAATTGGTTCTGAGTGTCCAGAGTTTTGGGGTTCCATTTGGTCAAATGATGTCTAGTTTTTTGGGGTTCCTGGTTAGGGAACCAAATGATAAGGTCTAGATTTAGGGAACCAAAATGAGGTTAGGGTTTCTGGTGGTCACGCAGTAATAAGATCTAGTGGCAGGTTCAGGGTTCAGGGAACCAAATGGAGACGTTTGGCTCCCCTGCATCCCCTTGGGATTCAGCAAAAGGTAGGGAGTTTTGGGGACTCCCTTCTGGCGGTGCAGAGGCTCTGTAAAAAAATTTACAGACCTGGAAACCTAGATTGATAAAAGAGGTTTATTATGGGTGTTGGAAGTAAGATTAAAAATCCTGACAGAAAGGTATAAAGTCTGGTTAGGAAATAGGTGAGGATAAAGAGAGGCTGGCACTGGAAAGAGTGCTCCTTGGCATCCCAAGCATGGCATAGCATGGCACATTTGGAACCTCTGCAAAGAGAGGGTTTTAGTTTGGGTCTTTTATAATGGGAGCTTTAGCTGCAGGGGGCCTGTGGGTGGAGTCCCAAATTGGCTCCTGGCTGGGTTTCAGTTTGAGCTGAGATTTGAATTGAATTCATTGAGTTTCAGGACTGAGCCGACCCCACCCAGATAACCAGGCTGAAACTGTCTCTTGGGGTGGGGTTCCTCACTGAGGCAGAGTTGAAGGAGATTTTTTTTTCCTTTAAGGATTTTTAGAGTTTTGGGGTCCCCTCTTCAGAGTCTTTGATTTGTCAAACACAAGATTATTATAATCATTGATTTTGTTTCTTGTGAACCTAACCTATTCTACTGATCTACTCTATTTCTTAGCCAATACCAAATGGTTTTAATGATTACTGTTTATAATAATGTTAGCTGAGACTTATAAGAAATTAGAGAAGCCAAGAGGCAGAGAGTAGAAGGGAAAGAATTTCAAGCATGAGAATATGCATACTCTAAGTAGTTGGAATATCATCTGGGGGCAAGGAGGTCATTGTCATAAGATTATAGTACACATGTTGGGGAGGAAAGTGAAAGAAATTGGAAAACCAGAAAGGGACCAGATTATTCAGAGGTTAAAATCCAAGCTCTTGGAGGTAATAGAAAACCTTTGGAATTCATTGAATGGGAGGAAAAAAGACATGGTCAAAACTGTGCTTTAGCCAGATAAATTTGATAGATGAGTGTAGGATAGACCAAAATGGTGAGAGACATAAAACAGGTTTCTCACAGTAGTCTTGGCATGAAGTTATGAGAACCTGCCTGCACCATGGCGGTCACAATCCCAGAGGAAAGAAGGGAAAACATATAAGAGATGGGGGAAAATAGAATCAGAAGTTCTTGACAGTAAGTAGATTGTAGATTATCTATGCAAGGTCGGGAAGGAAGACTGAAGAATTGAGGTTCAGAGCCTGAACTAAGAAGGTGGTAATACCTTTAACAGAAAAAAGAAAGGCAGCAGTGAGAATTTTGAGGAAAAATAATAGGTTCAGTTTGGGACCTGTTAAGTTTAAAATTTCTAGGGATCATCCACTTCAAGATGTCTAATAGATGGACATGTAAGACTAGAGGTTGAGAATTCTGAGAATCTTCTTCATATAGATGATAATTTAATCTAAAGGAAGCAATGGGATCTCCAAGTGAGATAGTATAGAGGGAGATGAGAAAGAGATCCAGGATGTAGCCTTGAGAGATATTCATTAGCATGGCCTTAGTGAAGACCAAGAAAAGAACACTGAAAAGGAGTGATCTAATGGGTAAGAGGCATACCAGGCAAGAGGTGCATCACAAAGCCTGGAGAAGAGAGTATGAATAAGAGGATGATTAAAAATGAAGCAATCTCCACCCACCAACACCTTTTTGTAAAACTGTATGCCTTTGTATGTTGTAAAACAAGACAAAACAACAAAAAAAGTAGTTTGGTTTTGAAGATTCTTTTTTAACATGTTGTATGACAGTAATAAACATACAAGTTTGATAATGTCACAATTCCCAAAACATTAAGAAAGATGAGGCTTGAGAAAAGGTCATTAAGTTTGATAATTAAGAAATAATGATAATTTTGAAGAGAATAGTTTCATCATGGATTTGAAGGTAGCCTCTTCAAATTTAAAAAGAGATTGAGAGGAAAAAGAAATGTAGGTATTGGTTTAAGATTGGTTAAGGAGTTTTTCTACCAGAGAGACAAGAGACTATACAAAACAATAATTAGCTGGGATGAAGTGAGAGGTCTTCGGAGATGAGAGGGAAAGATATGGGTTTGCTTATAGACAGCATGAAAGCAGTCTGTCTCTCTTTTTCTCTCAAAATATATATTACATAAAATATGTTTATGTTATATGTTTATGCACATATGCATTCATATATAATTCTATATTTTGTGTGAGCAGGAGGGAGAGAGAGAGAGAGAAATTTTAATGATTAGTGAAAGAATGAAGAAGACAGAGGACTAGTTACTGAAGAAAATGAAAAAACTGTAAAGCATATATGAAGAGAGGTTTTCTTTTTTTTTTTCTTTTAGATTTTTTTCAGTTAATAGTTTCCTTTTTTATCTTAGCTCCATTGGATTTATTTGTGCAAAATATATAATCAAAATTTGAACTCTTTCTTTGTATTTGGGGAAAGATGCCAGATGAAGACTGGAGAAGAGACAGCTTTTCAGGAATGATCTCAAAATTTTCAGGGAAATATGAGGCATAGCATGATTCCTGCTTTTAGGCATCTGAAAAATTTTCATCCTAAGTCCTTAGGAATTGTCTTAGATCATTGTATTGCTGAGAATAGCTAAGTTATTCACTGTTGATCATTGCCTAATATTGCTGTTACTGTGTACAATGTTCTCTTGGTTCTGTTCACTTAACTTTGCTTCAGTTCATATAAGTCTCCCCAGACTACTGAAACCATCCTGCTCATCATTTCTTATAGCATTATATTTCCATCACAATCACATACCCCAGCTTGTTCAGTCCCTTTCCTAATTGATGAACATTATCTCAATTTCCAATTCTTTGCCACCACAAAAAAAAGTTGTTATAAATATATTTTTGCACAAATAGATACTTTCCCCCCTTTTTGGGAAGTTTTTGGGATACAAACTTACAAGTAGTATTACTGGATCAAAGGGTAGGCACAGTTTAATATCCCTTTGAGTATAGATCCAAATTGTTCTGTAGATTGGGGATCAGTTCACAGCTTTACCAGAAGTATTTTAGTGTCCTGATTTTCCCACATTTCCTTCAGCATTTGTCATTTTTCTTTTCTGTCATTTTAGTCAATCTGATAGTTGTGAGAGGTGGTACCTTGAGCTGTTTTAATTTTCATTTCTCCTAATAGTGATTTAAAGCATTTTTCATATGATTAGAAATAGCTTTGATTTCTTTGAAAAACTTCCTGTTCTTATCCTATCACTTTGCTTCTTCTGCAAAATGAGGGGTCTATACTTGATGGTCTTTTTTAGGTCGTCCTAATGTGATCCTTTGGTAATTCTTTGAGAATTTGGTGTTTTTAAAAAGTCTGCTCTTTATTGAAGAAAGAAATTCATTATAGGATTTGTTTTTGAGGGGAAAAGTTGGGGAAAAATTAGTTTATATGTATTTGCAGAAAAAAAAATTAGTTTATATCTATTTGCAGATACTTAGTATAAGCTTAAAATATCAATGTTGAGCTCAAGTATATATGTTGAAAATAATTTATGCATGATAGATACCTAAGGAAATTTGAATCACTATGCCAGCTCTTATGTATATTTAGTAATGGGAGGTAGGCATAATAATATAAGTAAAAATACATGAAGATTTCATGTATTTTTACTTTATTATAATTATAATTTCATTCATTAAATTTCAGTCTGCTTGTTAATTTTGAATTGATTTTTCTTTCTGGTAGAAATGTTACTGAGCAAAGAAAAGGGGAAAATGATCAAGCAGTCAAGTAATTAAGTAGTGAAGAAATTAGGTTCATCTAAAAATTGGCTGATCTAAAATTTACTTTATTTTAGCATACATAAGTTGTACTCATATTCTTATATCTTAGGTGAGTCAAGTCCTACTCGGCGAGAAGCAGTGAAGAAACGGACAGCAGAGTATCTAATGCGTGCTGAGCACCTCTCTGGTTTTTATTTAAAACCACACCTTGGTGATGGAGCATCATTGCAGGTACAGCTTTTATCTTTCTAAAGTGGACGAAGTAGAAGTTATAATTTGTTTTGTACATGTTTACTTTATAAAAATCTGTTTTTGATCTGTCTCATATTTATAGCTTGCAAGGGATATTACCAAGTAATCTATGAAATCATGTCTCTTATTTTCTTTGGCAACATGATGAAAACAACTCTATCTTTTTTTAAATTCCTCTTTCTAAGGGAAAGCCATTATATTGAATTTTAATTTAACTTTTTTTTATCTTTTGCCTTTGCCATTCTTCCTGATTTTGTGTTATTTGCAAAGTTAAAAACCAAAATTGATGTATGTGCTTTAAATTCCTTTATCCAAGTCATTTATGACAATAGTTGTAATGCCAGAGAAATTGAGGTAAGACAGAGATTGGTTTTTAATCTTTTTAATGTGGAGAGTTTTAGGCTAGGTAACTGAATGGAACTCATGTTCATAAATCATTTGGCTCAGAGGAACTGAGGCAGGGAACTTTTTTAAAAATAAGGTTTTAGCTAAACAGAGTTTGCAAACAGAATACATAACCTGAGTATACAGTCTAATAGAGAAAACAAAAGCAGTTAAGGGGAATGAGGTAGCTGGGTGAGCTGGCAAGCCATTATTCCAGGAAAGGATCCTAACTTAATCCTGACAGGATAAGGATCGAGATAAGAAGATCTGAGGGCAAGAGACAGGAAGGTGAGGGGCAGTGCTCTAAAGGAGGGGGAAGGAACTATCTCAGCTAGGATTGAGATAAGGCACTTGAAGTTTTTAATGATATATTGATATGTAAAGTGGCCAGAGCATCAAGGCTTTCCTGACTCAATTCTCCCAGTACTAATGGTGAGAAAGAAGGTGGAGAGAGAGAGAGAGAGAGAGAGAAAAGAAAAGAAAAGAAAAGAAAAGAAAAGAAAAGAAAAGAAAAGAAAAGAAAAGAAAAGAAAAGAGAAGAAAAGAGAAGAGAAGAGAAGAGAGAGAGAAAATTATTTTTCTGTCCATCTCTGTACACATTTACTACTGATCCCTAGTTATGCTTCTTATATTACATTTCACTATTATTAATTTAGCTCAGTTTATATTAACAACTCCAGAATTTTTTATTAAGATTTCACCTGCTATTAGTCTGATTTACAAAAGATATTTCACATTTCCCCTGAACTGTAGGATCTAATGGAAACCAAATATAGTGGTAGGGTTGTACTTGATCAAACTACTCCAAGGAGACTAGGACAAAAAAAAATTATTTTGGAATAGTTTTTACAGTGAAAATATTCAATTGTCTTTTAGAAGTAGGGTATCTTAATTATCTGAAAATTGGGGAAGTCGTCTTTAGAGGTGGGAGAATTATTAGTTTTATGTATATAGAAAGTCAACATTTCACAAAGTAGCAGGGCCATAATTATGGAAAAATGTACGAGCAAATCTGAAATAATTTGGCATAAATATTGAATGGGGTCTTTAATTAAGGAAAGAATCAGAACAGAATGAAGGATGTGGTTCAGGAAAGCTTCCCGGAAAAGGTAAGCTTTGAGTCAATCTGGAAAGAGTGAAGAGCATGAATTAAAGGAGAAGAGAAGGGAAAGCTTTCTCAATAAGGAGAAAAATGAAAGGTATTGCAGCAACAACAAATGAAATATATATGGAAAATAGAAGATTAAATTTAAGGTGAGAGAAGAATATTGGGGACAATGAGTTTGAAAAAGTGTAGAAGAGGGATGGTAGCAGAATGAGAGGGCTTGCTATGCTGGAACATGGGGCTTTATAGTAAGATTTTTTTTTGTTTGTTTTTTAGGAAAGAAGTAATAATATGAATTTCCTTTATAGTTATTTGCTTTTCATTATTTGTTGTTTAAATGTTTTTGTCATGTTCAACTCTTTGTGATCCTATTTGGATTTTTTTTTGGCAAAGATACTGGAGTGGTTTTCCATTTCCTTCTCCTGCTCATTTTACAAATGAAATAACTGGAGCAATTGGGATTAAGTGACTTATCCAGGGTCACTCAGCTAGTGTTAAGATGAGTCTTCCTGACTTCAGGTCTAAAACTTTATCCATCTAGTTGCCCTGTATCATTAAACTTTCTGCCTAATGATCTTTTGAAGTTATTCTTTTTTCTTTAGGTTTTATGACTCACATTTATTTTTATAGGTGCACAAGGTTATATCTTGAGGTCTCTCATTTATAAAATGAGTTTATACATTTATTGATTTCTAGTTCTTTCTAACATTATTATTATTTTTTAATTTTTAAAGGAAGTATTGTTTCCTACTAGTTGTATACAAGGTATCAGAATCATAAGTTTGAGGATAAGAAGGAATCTTAGAGAACTCAGCACTTAAAGAACGTGTGATACAAACTCTGTATTTTATGTAGGTGAGATTGTAGCCTCTGTGTATATTCTTTTAAGGTATAATTTTTTAATTGACAAAATTCTATTTTTTCTTTTTCCCAGCCTATTAGAGGAAAAAACAAACAAACCAAATTCTTTGTAACAAAAATGTGTCATTAACCTATCTTTGCAAAAGTAATAACTCATTTTATCCTTTTTTAGTTTGTTAGTTTTTTCATCTCTTTCAGTTTTTATAGTCTTGATCCATTGGTATCACTCATTGCAGAAGACTTTTAGGCTTTGTAAATTGTAGGAGTCCTAGAAAGTGCCACATTTCCTACCCACCAAGAGAATACAAAAAAAAAAAAAAAAAAAAAAAAAAAAAAAGCATAAAGAGTTGCAAGTGTCTTCCCCCTTTTTTTCTATAATAAATGGCCCTGAGAACAGTGAAAAGATCAGGTTTTAGCTAAAAATAAAGGAGTTGTTTGAAGTGAAATCGAAAAGTATTGAAAGAGACAGTTGGTTTTGTTTCATTTGAGGTTGATATTGAATGGACTGAGAAATTTCTAGTGTTCTAGAAAAAAACAGAAATACTTTTTGGAACAAAAATTCAAAATACATAAAGAATGACCGAAAAGGAGTTAAATTTGTGGGTTAAAAATAGGGCACATTGTCTGAGATATAAATAAGCTTTTCTCATGGAATCATGAAATCTGAATGAAAAAATACAATTTATATATGGAATTATATATGTGAATTCCTTTTATGCTTCTTGTTTGTGAATAAACACTGCAGTAATATTTTTATCAGTACCTTTTGTTTTTATTTCTCTTAATTTCTGTTTATAGCTTTCTCTCCATTTTTTAACCACTGAATCTTTTTGTAATAAAGATTAAAAAGAAAAATGAAAATAACCTAACAATTCAGCCAGCTAAGGATCATTTATCTAACAGTGTATTGCTATATTCCCTACTCATAATCCTTGTCCTCCACAATAAAGGGAAGGAAGGAGCATGTATTGGCTCTTCTCTGAGGCCAGACTTGATCTTGAATTACATAGTTTTTATAGCTGAACCTGAGTTCTCTGTCTCTATTTGTCTTTCTATTTCTGTCTCTATCTCTATCTCTGTCTCTTTCTTTTTCTCTTTCTGTCTTCCTCCACTCTTCTCTCTCCCCCCCCCCCCTTCCCATCTATCTTTACACACACACAAATACAGTCTCTCCCTATTAGAATGTGAGTTCCTTGAGATGAGGCACTGTCTTGCCTTTTGTATACCCAGCTCTTAACACAGGGCTTTGCACATAATAACTCTTTAATAAATGCTTATTCATTTTTTGTTCATATTGTTGTAATAAATGACTATTCATTCTTTCTGTGTATGAAGAATATGTTGCTTTTTAAATTTTACTACTGTGGCATTATTTTTGGCTCCAGTTAGGCTGTCTGCCTGTATTTCAGGTTAGATGCTTTCACTTTTTTTCATTAATAAAATAAACATTTTTTTCTTAAGAATAAGTATGTAGTTAAGCAATGATTCCTCCCCCTCCCCCAAAGAAGTTATTGTAGAATTTAAAAATATTAGTTTTGGGTGAAAACAGAGATATTCTGGTCCTCACCTTGTTTTTCTATTATATCTCTTTTTAGATTGTTTTTCTTTAGTCTTTGTGGTATTAACTCACAGAATTTCCTTACACTTTCCATTTGTCCTTAAGATATATTTAAAAGGCAGGGGAGAAATAGGAGTCTTCTGTTTCTTATCAGAGAAACAAAGGATTTTCTGAATCCTGAGGTGTGATTCTGTCAATCCCCCACCTCAGCAAAGTCTCATGGCTCCAAGTTACTTCTAGGATCAAATATAAACTCCTCTGATGGACATTTAAACCTTTTCCCAACTTTATGTCTTCCTGCTTTTCCAGACTTCTTTTACGTTGCTCCCTTACATGGGCTCCACAATGCAGCCATAGTGGCCTGCTTCAAGTTCTGTACAAATGACATTTCATCTTTCATCCTTATGACAGTTCTCCATGATTGGAGTGATTTCTTCCTCATTTTTGTTTTGTGGTTGCTTTCAAACTCAGCTCAAGTGCCACATTCTACATGAAAACTTTCCTAATTTCCCCAGCATTTAGTGCTTTCCTCTCATACTCATCTCATATTCATATTGTTCATGCTAAATGTATACTGATGTGTATTCTTATGTTATGCACACATTTCTAAATATGGGTATTTGCATTTATTAGTGTTTATTGATTGAAAAATTATTGGAATTTGGGTTATTATACCATGTCATAAAATGTTTTATTAATATACAGTTTTGTAAACATTGTAGTTTTTGTAACATAATTAAAAATACAATAGAATTCTATTGTATTTGCTGAGTAGATGACATGGTTGTTTTTTTCTTTTTTAATCTTCATCATTGCTAAGGAAGCTCTTTTGTGGTATGGTGGAAGTAATTCTGAACTGGCAGCCAGGAGACCTGGACTCTAGTACTGACTTTGCTACCAAATTTTAACTTAGGACACATTATTTAAATTCTTTAGGACTTAGGTCCTTATCTTTAAAAATGAGATAATTAAATTAGAGATAAGTTCCCTAAAAATTCTCTAAAATCTCTACAAATTTATGAATCCTTATTCCAATTGAAAAACTATATTCAATATAAGCCCTGTATATAAAAAAATAAGCATATGGTTCTTTATGATAATACTTTTTATCTTCTTTTTGTTGTTGTTGTTCATTTCTCTGGCTTGGAGCTCTGAAAATACAAAAAAGTAAACCCTTTGTGATCAGAAGGTACTATGAACTGTCAATGTTTTGGGTTCCAGCAAATAACTGGTTTGAACTACTTCTCTGTCCTACTCTTCTGTCCTCCCTCCCCACTTCATTTATTAGTTTATTTTTACCATTGATTTTTTTTTTTTTTTAGTTCTAAATTCTCTCCCTCCATCCCATTGGAAGGCAAGCAATATTATACTTATAATACTTGTGAAATCAGGAAGAATATATTTCTGTGTCAACCATGTTGCCAAAAAGCAAAATAAATAAAGTGAACTGAAAACGAATTTAATAAACTACTGACTCCAGTCCATTATTCTTCATATTATTTTTATATTCCTTTTCTTTTTTTTTTTGGAGACTGGGTCTCCCCATCTTGCCCAGACTGAAGCATAGTGACCATTCACAGGCCCAGTCTGATTTTTGATTGCCGTGGAAGTTTTATCCTTTTCCATATCCATCGTGGATCAGTTCTCCCTTTCATATGCAGTCCGGAGGGCTTCTTGCTCTCTGTGTTGGTGTCAGACCTAATAGACTTCAGCCTCAGCTCAGAACTCTCAAGCTCAAGTCAGTAGTCAGTAAACATTTATTAAGTGTTACTGTGTACTCAGCACTGTGCTACGACTGGGGATATAAATAAGAAAGAAAAATACCCCTCAAGGATCTTATAATCTAAGGAGTAAAGACAATACACAAAAAGAAACTGAAAGGGTAGCTAGAGGAGGGTGTTTGTGGAGAACGGTCAATAGGGAATGAAGTTAGCTGTAAAATTCTGAACACGTTCCAAAGGGAGATTTTGGAAGGAGGTTATTGCTTTGCCCACCAGCCCTCCACTCAGTGGGGTAAGGAAACTGAGTCTGCTGAGAGGGTGTTGAGTTTCTAAGCAGAATCAGTCTCTATGATGACTGATCACTTGATTTCAGGTGAAAAGTTTTTCCTGGGGAAGGAATGATGTTCCTAGAGTCAAAACCAAGCTCAAATGATAGACCAGCCTTAGCCTTCCTAGTAGCAATGATTATAGAAATGAACCATCATCCCTGGCTTTGGATTCATCTTTTTAAATAAATTTTCATCATATCACTCCATTCCTTGTTCAGATCTTCCCTAACCTCGTTGACCTATATCCCCTTCTCAAGTTAGGCAGCTCTCTAAAAGCTATGTTCATGTTCCTTATTCATCCAACACAGCTTTTTTGACTTTCTGTATTTCGTCACTTTCTCTCTACCTGTCTAGAGGCATCTAGGTGATGTAATGGACAGAATGCTGGAACTGGGATCAGGAAGGCCTGAGTTTAAATCCTGCCTCAGGCACTTAGTAGCTGTGTCATTCTGGGCAGGGCACTTAAGATCCTATCTGCATCCATTTCTCTTCTGTAAAATGGGGACAATATAGTAATAAATAGCTTTGAGTTCATTCAGGCTCAGTACTCCAACTGCTATACCACATGGCTGCTCTCTCTTCTTAAGGGGGAACTCCAAAAGCTGTGCTTTATTAAGGATATTTATACTAAGCTTCATTAAGAGTCTATCTGTATAAAAGAGGGCATAGGGCATATGTGGAATTTCCTCCCCAAATAGTTGTATTAGTAAAATGTTGTCTACATTTTACCTCTAAATTACTATGGTGATATTTGGGGTAAATAGTGATTGACTATTGGGCCCCGATCCATTTGTTAAAAACTTTCAATATAGCTGCATACTCCAGAGTTGAATTACAGCTTTAGAAACTATATCAACTCATTAATTTTTCTTTTTTAAAATTTTGTTTTCAATGTTATCCTGATTTATTTACTTGCAACTTTTTTTTTTTTCTTTTGCATTAAGGACAAACAGAAACTTCTCCTTTCATCTTTCCTCTCTCTGATTTATGATAAATTTAGTTTCCTTCAGTTTGGCATTTGCTTCAGCAGGCAGCCTTCCTTCAAGTACCACCCTGATTGATGTATAATCTTTGATATCTTCCATTAGCCTCCAGGATCACTAAGTTCAAGGCCCTCTTGGAACCTAAGGAGCCCTGCCGAGGAACTGAAGGCCTTCAGAGTCCTTGGGGTGATTGACAAGGTAATTCTTCAGTGTCTCTTCAAGAGTTCAGTCATAAATCGACTGCATGCTGACATTCTGTCTTTGAAGCTTTGGATCTTAAGGATATGAAACAAAAGGAGAAAATGACTCAAATGCATCTGCACTTTAAAATAACAAAAGCAGAAGAAAAAAGGCTTTTATCTAAGCAATTCATGTAAGGTCATGCAAAATATATTTGAGCTAAAGGAGAAGGTACATGTTTGGTGGCATTCAGAAGAGTAGGACCTTTTAGAAAGTATTGGGTGTTAGAGCAAGGAAAAGATAAACCAGTGCCTTTTGTGCTTTAGGGGTGACTAATGGGGAACAGTGCTTCAGTACTGTTCAACATTAATAGGCATACTCAGCTTGGTAGTCAAAGAGAAATAAATAACTTTCTCTTATTTATTTGGGGATTAGAATGGAAAATTCCCCAGAAATCTAATACCAAGATGGATTTTACTGTTAACATGCTTTCACACTACTAAAGCACATAACTATTGGCATATAGGATATTTTCCAAGTGTAATTAAAGAAACAAATACTATCCTTACAGATTATTTAATCTGTGGTTTTTTTATGTAGTTGATTAAATTGCCATGCAGCAACGCTTAACAAAAGAAAATATTTTATTTAATATTGAGGATACATATTCTTAGTTTCATGAAAGCTTATTTTTCACCATGAGCTAGAAATTATGAAGTATTCTGATACTTAGCAAAACTTATTGAGTGATCCTGACATGGTAAAATAGGTTTATGATGCTATACTGAAACTGAAGATTTTATAGAACGTTGAAGTTAAATGCATAGTGGCTACCAGTGAAGTCTTTCAGAAAAGAGATTATCTGTTATAGAGAAACATTACTGGACAGAACTCATCAAGTAATTTGTTTCAGAATATTTCATTTAGTAGAATACTGAACTGAGATACTTGGGATTAGTAGTGCAATATTCAGTTTTATAAAACCTGAAGACTAAATTTAAAGAAATATTCCAGTTGGAGTACCTCAGGTATGGTAACTCCTAGTGACATTTGATATTTCATCTTATTTCTATTTGTCTAAATAATATTACCTTACATTTGTAGTGTTTTATATTTTTCAGAGCTCTTGAACATATATTTCTCATTGGATCTTCACAACAGCTTTTCATGTGTGGTGGTTGTTATATTGATACCTTATGAGAGGAGAGTGGCTTTGCAATAATAGTAATTTATAGATAGAACTTTTAAAGATTATCAGGGGATTTCCTCTTGACAACTTTGTGAGGTAGTTTGTACAGTTATTATTTTCCCTGTTGTATAGATAAGGAAACTCACATTCAGAGGAATTAAGTGACTTGTCCAGAGTCATATACTAGAAAGTGGTGTAATGAGGACTAGATCTAGATCGTCAATAAGCATTGATTAAATGCCTAATCTGTGCCAGGAACTGTGCTAAGTGCCATAGGGTGCAAAGAAAGGCAAAAGTCAGTCCCTTCCATTGAAGAGCTCACAATCTAAGGAGAAAGACTACATGTAAAAAAAAAATGTACAGAGAACTGTATAAAGGATAATTAGGAGGGGTTGAGAGAAATTTGTTGTAGAAGGTGGGATTTTAGTTAGGAAGCAAGAAGCTTAGATGAGGGAGAGAGAACATGGGGACAGCTGAACAACAAGTGTCCTATTTGAGGAATAACTTAGGAGGCTGGTGTCACTGGGTGGAAGAACAGATTTGGGGGAGGGATGGGTGTCTAAGTAAAATATAAGAAATGTGGAGGATAATGCTAGATTTTGAAGGCTTGTGAACACCAAACAGAGCATTATGTATTTGATTCTGGAGGTGTTAGAGAGGGGTTTATTGAGTATATGTCGGTGGGGATGGTGGTAACATGGTCAGACCTCTATTTAAAGAGAATTATATTGACAGCTGAATAACTGAGGATGGACAGTAGTAGAGAGTAGGGAGAGATATGAGACAGGTAGATCCATTGGCAGGTCATTACAGTAATCCAAGCATGAAGTGATGAGGACTTGCACTGGAAGGGTGGCGGTGTCAGAGGAGAGAAGAGCTGTATTTGAGAAAGATTGTCAAGATGATCTCGATAGAATTTGGCAACAGATTTGATTTGAAGGATGAGAGATAATTAAAAATCTAGGATTACTCCTAAGTTGCAAGCCTGGATGCCAGGTCTTCTTGAAATACTCACAATTCCTTTTTAAAATGAGAAAGGAGGAGAGCTAAGTAGAGAGAATTTTTTCTTGCTGAAATAGTTCTTGTTTCATGTAAATTTGCATTACACAAATTCAGCTCCCCTACAGGCAGCAGGAGCTGAGTAGTCCAGGCTCCATCTAGAGTGCCCTGGCAGCAGCAGAGGCAATCACACAGGTGCCACCCTTTGCCAAGGGTCCTCCATTGTAAATACTGAAGTTACTTCAGCTTCAGGGGCTCCAGGTTCTGTAGCTGCCCTGTGAGGGGAAAGAGAAGTCTCTGAAACAATCTATTTATAATTAAGTAAGTGAGAATTGGATGTATAGAAATATACTATATTATGTTATGAGATTATAGGTATTTATACATATACATATATACATGTGTGTATGAGAGAATATATAGGGACATCATATTTGCATATAGTATATCATTTTAATATAAATTCTGTGTATTTTCTCCGGTAGTCATCCATGTATACAACATAATCTTTTATATTGTGTATGCTCATATGCACACATATGGCTTCATGTGAGAGAATAGATGATGCACACACAATACATTATACACATAGCATATCATAGACTTGACAGATGTTTAATATTCTCTCATGTGAGATCACATGCACATGACGTCATACATGTAAACATACACATGATATATTCACACCACCAATACCCACATGAGAGCAACCTATAGTGTGAATCACGTATAACATATAGGCTACATTATTACCTATATTTCCAAGTGTGATGTAGATGATATGGTTAGATTAGGGAGTTTGGAGGTCCCCATCTTATTCTGACAGTCTGTTTATGCAATTCAGGAGAACTGAGCATTATAGCTTCAGGAATAGAATACGTAAACTAATGTATTGTCTGATCTTTTTTTTTTTACCTTTGCAGTGTCCTAGCGCATAGTAGGTACTTCTTAGATACTTTTAAATGAGTGACACTATCTTTCTCCTCTATGGCCCTTTGTTTCTGCTCCTGCAGCCACCACCTTAAGCACAGGCCCTTATCATCCCTCACCTAGACTACAAGCAGGAGCTTTCTGGTTGGTCTTCCTTCCTCTAGTCTCTCCCCTTCCAGTGTAGCTTCCATTCAGCTGCCAAAGTGATTCTGACCATGTTACTTTTCTATTCCAATTGGTTCCTTTTGCATCCAGGATCAAAAATAAAATACTCTTATGTATTATATATACCTTTCATGACTTTGCCTCTTCTGTCTTTCCCATCTTCTTCTATCCTGCTTCCTTCCTTGTACTTTGTGATCCAGCTGCACTGACTGACTTGATATAGCCAAACATTGTGCATTTGTCCTAGCTGATCCCCATGCCTGGAGTATGCAGAGGCAGCTGTGTGATGTAACAGATAGATCATTGGGCCTGGAGGCAGGAAGATCTGAGATCATGTGCAGTCTCTGACACTTAAATAAGCTGTACAACTTGTGGGAACCTGGGCAAGTCGCTTACTATCTGCCTGCCTCAGTTTTTTCAACTATAAAGTGGGATAATAATAGCATCAGCTTCTCAGAGTTATTGTGAAAATTACATGAAAGAGTAATTATAACATAATTAGCACAGTGCCAGGCACATAGTAAACCCTTATAGATAATTATTTCTTTCTTCCTTCCCCTCCTTTCTTCCTTCCTTTACCAATATTCTTGGCATTTTTCTGATCATATTATGTTAGAATAAATATTCATTTTTCTGAGCCATTTTCAATTACTAGTAGAGTTAAAGCTATATTAGGATATCTAATTTTAATTGCTTTTTTTTTTTGCAACTGACTTTATACTTAGTTCAGTATTTTGCAATTTTTCTAGGTAACCAAGACATTTTTATTACTCGTGTATCCAAAGGGAGATCTGGCCATGTTTTTTATCTAGTATTCCTTTCTGCCTCTCATAATTATTATAGTCAGATATCTAGTTTGTACAGTGGGGAAATCCCACTAGTGCTTAAACCCTTTGATTGACTAGGGCAGGGGTGGGGAAGCTTTTTCCTGCCAAAGGTCATTTGGATATTTATAACATCATTTGCAGCCCATATGAAATTCTCAACTTACAGAATTCAAGCAGTGGGAGGTTGTTGTACCTAGCTTTCAGCTCATCATAGCCTGAAGTTGCCTTTGCAACTGATTTCACTGTCCTTATGCAGCCCACAGGCTGGTCGTCACATCTGGAATAGGACCTAGAACAAGAAATTAATTCAACAGATTTACCAGGGCTGCCCTACTAAGGATTTTTTATTAGCTGGATTATTAAGTGAGTAAAGCTCAATATTTAGAAGGACCAAGCATTGTCATTAGGGCCTCTAAAAATACTAAAAGGATTTAGCTTTATATTACTCTTCTGAAACCATTCAGGAAGAAATCACCATTTCTGTGGTGCTGTGCTTTACATATGAAGCTGACTATTCCCCTAGACTAGAAGTCTTGAACTATTATTGAGTCCTAGCAGAACAACCACGTGATAAGTTTATGGTTATTCATTGACACAGGGGCAGTATTCAGTTGATGATGCTCCAACATCAAATGAACAGTATTATATGTATTCATCTACCCATACTCATCTATCTTTGTGAATCTCTAATAGATGATTTTGGGATTCAAAGGTGAGTTTACGTAGTACCATTGAGTTCAGAAACCTAAGTAGAAGTTAATAAAACAAGACATACAGAAATGACGAAATAGAATTGAGATAGAGATGGTATAGAGGAAGGAGGCCACATATAAGTATAAGGGAAGTAGATATACTTTTAAGAATCCATTAAAATGCAACTTATTTCATAATTTTGAATGATTATCAATCAATCACAGTTGTAGCAGACTTGCTTGGCATGTAGCCATTTGAAAGATGGAGAAGAGAAGTGACTTGGCTCTGCTTACAATGCTAAGAAACAATATCACAAAATGTGAAGTGGAAATGTTGGTAGAATTAATTTCATTTAATGCCCTCGGTTTTCAATAAGGAAACTGAGACCCAGAGATTTCCTCAGAGTCACACAGGAAATCTGGTGGTAGACCGTAATTATTCTCTGTAACTAGTTGTGTAAGCATTAGCCAAAAGATAGACTTGATTTTTTTATGCATGTTATTGAAAAAATATTTATTTACATTTAGTTTTTAATGACCAAACTAGCATATAAAACCATTTGAGGGAATATATAATCCCTTTTGAAAATGAAGGGCATGTGTTTGTATTTTACAGACATGTTCCATGATACATGAATTAAGGAACAAGTTTATGAACTTCACTGCCATAACAATTTATTCCATTTCTCTAATGTTTAATGCCTTATTTTACACACACATATATATGTTTGTATGTAAATACACATACCCATATATGCATACATATAAACAGATAGTTTTACTCTTCCAAAATACTTTATCATACAATAATAATGTAGTAATACTTTATATTTATATAACATCTTTATTTCAAAGAGTTCATTGTTTTTAAAAAATAATTTAAATCATCATTCCTTGTAATAGATTCAAATAGAAAACATCACTATGGGGCTATATATTGACTTAGAAAGCATCAAATTAATATCATCTATGTTATATTGTATTTTCATTTACTTTGTTAAACATTTTTTTTTTTTTTAAATCTGGTTCAGATCCTACTTGAGAGCTTTATAGCCACAGGAGTTTGACACCAACAACACTTTTGGTCTTTAGATGATAATTATTCCTTTTTTTTTTGATCTGAGCCAGGTGAGTCACTTAAAGTCAGCTAGGAAGGACTGTATTAGAATTTTGATATCCTGATTTAATTCTTCTGATACGAGGCATATATTACCAGTATAGCTCTGTCCACACTCAAGCCCTCCATTTCCTCAATCCTTGTAATTGATTTCAGAAATCTAAATAAAAGTTAATAAAATAAGATATATAAAGAGGTGATGAAATAGAGTTGAGGTAGAGATGAAATAGAGGAAATAGGCCTATTTAGTTTGGTCGCATTCTACCTATTTAACTTTATTTCCCCATTTCCTAATACACAACCGGTGCTTTAGTCATATCTCTTTCTTCATTGTCCCTTCACACATCATCCCTACTCAGTACATTTGCAAATGCTATTTCCTCCCACCACCTCCTACCTCCTTAGTACCATTTTTCCTACCTCCCACATACCACTCCTTCCCTGTTCTTTAAGGCTTGGCTCAAAGTCTGCTTCCTCCATGAAGTCTTATCTAAATATATTAGCCTGCCCTGCTTTCCTCTTTCTGATTATAGGTTATAATCAATGCACACAATTAAGATTATGATGTCTTTGGCAAGTAACTGAAGATTTTAGGTTACATTTTCAGCATCATGGCTGATTGAAAACAAGGGCTTCAGAAGAGAGAGACAGCTTTGGGAATTGAATAGCTGATTAAGAAAGTGCTGTCTACAAACAGATTCTGGACATCTTGATTATGGTTTTAAATTTGGGAATGATGGGTTTTTGATGAAGGATGGAATGTATATAAGAGGTGCTAAAATGTATTTCTTGGTGTCTTGCAAATCTAAACAAAAGGGTTTTGGATCAAAATGTGAAGGAAAAAAGAATACTCTCTATGTATATTTACCAAGATGGAAAACATAGGTTAAAAAAAGTAGGGAGAGTTGCAGTAGAAACACTCACAGCTTCAAGAAATTCAAGAAATTAGCAGTAATAATGACATTTGTTTTTAGTACTTTAAAATTTATAGAAAACTTTCATCACAACATCCCTATATAGTAGTAGGTACTACATGTATTATCCTCATCTAACTAAATGAAGAAACTAAAGCAGCGAGAGTTTACCCATATTCACATATCTAGTAATTATCTAAGATGGGATTAAAAAACTCTTCTTATGATTCCAAGTCTAGTATTCACTACATTATTTCACATTACTTCAAATGGCTGTACACAAATGCACCAATTATAGGTAACAGGCAAGATGAATGAGAGATCCTAATTTAAAGAAGCAAATGGTATAATTTAGACTTGATGGGATGAGATCTATGATTGGACTGACTAGAAGGATAGGAAAAAGGGAAGGTGGAGGCCATAATAGCATTGCACATTAGGAAGATATACTCAAGAGAGAATCCAGGAACCAGAGTAAAAGAAACACAATAAGAAAGCATCTGTGTGAAGATCATTGTAAGCAAAAATAAGTGATATTGTTATTGGAATATAGCACAGACCATCTGGATAGAAAGAGGAAACTAAATGAGATTTCAAAACACATAGCAAGTCTGGAAGAGGCATGATACAGAAGTGACAGAGGACTTCAGTTATCCAGATATTTGTTACAATTCTCTTGCCGTGACAAAAGAAGAGCAAATTATGATTGGTTAATTTGTTTTAATTTAATTTTAAAATTAATTTATTTTAATTTAATAATTCTGTTTCAAAAGATTCAGGAAGCACTGAGGCAACTAATTTTCTGAATCTGATTCTTATCAGTAGGGAGAAGCTATGTTGATGTCAAAAAGCTGGGCAACTTAAGAGGTTCCATCTTAGAATTTTTGAAATAAGAGGGAAGAGCTAGGAATGATTTGACATGTGTGCATAGTATCATTAATTAATCTATAGTTTCTTCCTATATTCTAGTTTTGTCTCTCTAGCCTTGAAATCAAGGACCATGTTTTAAATTTCTTTCACCCATATTGTCTAAACCTCTATATCGTCTAAACATAATGTTAAACATATAGTAGGTCTTCTATAAATATAAGCTGATTAACTTTTAGAAAGAGTGGAAACACTCTATTTTTTTAAAAGCCTTTTGAGTATAATCTCTCTCCAAAGTCTCTGAAGACACTGCCTTCAGGTTATAAGTACACCTTAACATGAGTTACATTATGGGTGTTGAACTCTCACACACTTATATTAAATATATTTTCACCTCCTCATATAGTGGATGTCTGTGAATTGTTGGCTGGGTGTTTTGCTCCCATGGGCAACACTGCCATTTTGAAAGTGAAAAGCTTATCTTTGTATTTTTTTCATTTCAACATACATTGTGATTTTCCTTAACATTTCTGATGGGATTCATACCATAAGAACTCTACTAGTACATATTAATACAATTTTCAAAATTTAAGCAATTTCAAGATTTATGCAATCTGTATATGAAAAAAAATCCTGTAAGTCATATTTTGATGTAAAATATATTTAAATCTTCTCCATTACCTTTCTGCTGTCCTCTTAATTGGGATTCTAGGCTTTCTTTCACCTGGAAACTGGATTGATTCTTTCTTCAATGAATATGTTAATTTGAAAATGCATCTGTAGGTCCTTTTAGCATCATCATGTTTCTCAGTCATTTCAGTTGTGCCTGCCTCTTTGTGACCCTATTTGGGGTTTTCTTGGGAAAGACACTGGAATGGTTTTGCCATTTCCTTCTCCAACTCATTTTGCAGATGAGGAAACTGAAGCAAAGATTCAGCAAAATTATTTGACCAGGGCCATTTAACCAGCTGGTTAGTGTCTGAGGCCAGATTTGAACACAGGTTTCCAGGCTTCAGTATTCTATATAGTGTGCTACCTGGTTGGTCCCTCAGCATAATCATGAAAAGGCATTAATTCAGTGCCCATTTTTATGTAATACATTACTGAGCAATGTAAATAGGAAAGGTTACATAGACATAGTTACTATTCTCTAGGAACCTACAATCTAAAACAAATTTTATAGACAAACACATAGAGAGAATTATCAGGAAGAATAAAAACATTAATGAACAGTGAAGTATTTCAAACCAATGGAAATATAAGAGTATTGAGCTAATCTGTTTACCTAGTGTTTAGCACAGTCCCAGGTACCCAGAAAGTGCCTAATAAATACTGGTTGATTACCTTCAAATGGAAATGAGATTATCCAAAACTAATTGAGACTATATTTAATTGAAATTTTTTCATCTAAATTTAATATGGTATTATATTAACACCCAAAGTTAATTTCAGAATACACTTTAAAGAAATAGAATATTTTTTATGCGCTTGAATGATATGAATTGAACTTGGGCTCAGAAGCCCAAAATTCCAGAGTTCTAACCTTGCTTTAGCATAATTTCTTTGTGGCCTTGCACAAATTGATTCACAAAGACAGTTGAGCAAAATGAAGAATAGCTAAGGCATAGAGATCTTGCTTCTAAAGCATTTGGACATAAGAAGAGCTGTCTAAGTGGTTGTTTTTCCTGGCACTTCAGTATTTCTATTTCCAACCCAATTTCTCAGTCTTTTATATTCTGCTTTCTGCTATATTTATATCCAGTCTCCTTACAAAGGTACACTATGCCCTTTGGAAGCAGGCTTGATGAAGTAATAAATGTATAGGCCCAGGATTTAAAAAATATACAAGGCAGAAAGTCTTCACTCTGTGTGTGTGTGTGTGTGTGTGTGTGTGTGTGTGTTTAACCACATATATACATGTATTGCTGACTGTCATTTACCTTCTATCTTAATATAAACTGGTTGAGGAAAGGATCATAATTATCAGCCCTTAGCTGAAATTAATAAAATAAATTTTAAACTTAGCTCTTAATTGATGAAATGAATGACTTTTTCTCAATTCTTAGCTTCATCTTTTAACACCATGTTCTCTTGAAACTTTCTTTTTTGTGTTTTTTTGTTTTGTTTTGTTTTGTTTTGGGTTTTTGGTTTTGGTGTCTTTGCTATCTCCCAATTTTTCTATGTGTTTGGCCATTCCTTAGTCTTAAATCTTACTTATCCAGCCATAATCTCACTGTTCTTTTTGCAATTCTAACTGTCTATTTAATATCTCAAACTGTCTTAATTCTCCTTAAGCACCTTCCCTCTGAGAAGATCCCATTTTATTTTATCTTATTTTATTTTAATCTTATAATTTATAAATTTTTTTTGACAGTACATATGCATGAGTAATTTTTTTTTATAACATTATCCCTTGTATTCATTTTTCCAAATTTTCCCCTCCTTCCCTCTACTCCCTCCTTTGGATGACAGTCAATCCCATACATTTTACATGTGTTACAGTATAACCTAGATACAATATATGTGTGTAAATCCAATTTTCTTGTTGCACGTTAAGAATTGGATTCCGAAGGTATAAGTAACCTGGGTAGATAGACAATAGTGCTATTTTACATTCACTTCTCAGTGTTCCTTCTCTGGGTGTAGTTGTTTCTGTCCATCATTGATCAACTGGAAGTGAGTTGGATCTTCTTTATGTTGAAGATTTCCACTTCCATCAGAATACATCCTCATACAGTATTGTTGTTGAAGTGTATAATGATCTTCTGGTTCTGCTCATTTCACTCAGCATCAGTTGATGTAAGTCTCTCCAAGCCTCTCTGTATTCCTCCTGTTGGCCATTTCTTACAGAACAATAATATTCCATAACCTTCATATACCATAATTTACCCAACCATTCTCCAATTGATGGACATCCATTCATTTTCCAGTTTCTAGCCACTAAGGAAAGGGCTGCCACAAACATTTGGGCACATACAGATCCCTTTCCCCTCTTTAGTATTTCCTTGGGATGTAAGCCCAGTAGTAGCGCTGCTGGATCAAAGGGTATGCACAGTTTGATAACTTTTTGGACATAGTTCCAAATTGCTCTCCAGAATGGCTGGATTCTTTCACAACTCCACCAACAATGTATCAGTGTCCCAGTTTTCCCACATCCCCTCCAACATTCATCAATATTTGTTCCTGACATCTTAGCCAATCTGACAGGTATGTAGTGGTAGAAGATCCCATTTTTATCCTGTATATGTCTTCCTTTCCATGGTTGTTTTAATGCTGTCTCATTCATTAGACTGGGAGCTTCTTAAGAGTTAGGATTGTTATTTACCCTTCTTTTTATCTTTGAAATTTAGTACAAGTGCTTGGCACATAGTACATGCTTGATAAATGCTGTTTGACTTGACTTAAAAACAGTCCTGTAAATTTTGTGAATAAAGACACATTCATGATTCCATGTGGTATTTATCCCTATGGTGCTTTGTAACATCTTACAAAAAACTTATCTAATAGCAAATAACAAGTTATGGTTAGATTAAGTGAATTTAGATGGAAGATAGGACAAATGGGTTTTGTGATAATGGTTCATATTGTACATGAGTGTTTCTACTAATTCCCTGTGGAAGCCTTGAAAAAGTTTTCCACTTAAAATTATGATTAATTTAATGGTTTTTCAGAATTGGCATTTCCTTGCACCTCATATCATTTAAACACCTCCCCCCCAAATTTCTGCTTTTCCTCCCTGGACATAATACACACAATAAGGTGAAAAGTAAAGATGAATACATCTTAATGAATCATTATGTAAGTGAATTCATTTTGAGCAAAATATGGGACAATGTTATAGAATAGTCATGGAGAGTGATTGGGTTCTTCATGTGTCTTGGGGGTTTAATGTTTCGAATCACAATTTTATTTCTGTTTGTGGGTTTTGAGATAAATATTATCTTTTAAACACTTAAAAACATTTTTATTCTGGACTTAATGCCAAAAAAAATTAGTTTGTTGAAATCTTTACTGAGAATAAATGTTAAATTTTGTTTTTCAGTAGCAGGAAGTCAGGATTTAATGATTTGCTTTTAGTAGATTTCTTCATATCTTCTATCAAAATTTTATTCATGTAATCTTTGTGGGTCTAAGTTTATTTTAGAAAAATTAGACATATCTAAAACAACATTCTAAGGAATTCAAGTGCCTACTTAGAAATCTATATATAATATAGATGTATACATATATATATCTCTGTGTGTGTTTGTGTATGTACACCCACATCTTGATTGATGATAAGGGCAATTCAATTCAAATCATTTTATTTCCCTTCCAGTGATCACTGTAACTATTCCAAATGAAAATGCAGGAAATTTAAATGTTACTAGATTTCTTTAAAAAAAAATTCAACATACAAAGCTGATAAGGTGGTTAGATTTATGTTAGTACCATAAGAGGTATTATTTTGCTTGTCTCTCTGTTCAGCCACTGGTGTCTCCTGTGACCTTGGGTTGTGTGTGTGGTAGGGTGACTGATGGTTCACCATGTTCTTTTTTCTGGTACTTTGCCTGTTGCCTGCCTCTGGGTTTGTGATTCCCCTTATGCTGACTTCGGCAGTATTCCTTCAGTCTCTTATCTCAGGGCTTTGATGCATATGTTCTGAAGGTGGCCACAGTGACTTTGGGTGGCAGCAGATGGTAAACCTTCAGGCTGCCACCGGCTATACTGGTGTTAAGTTGAGAACTTAACGTTTGATGAAGAATCAGTAGTGCATATGAAAGAGCTTTTACTGCAGAAATATCTTTTAATTAAAAAATTAGCATACTGAAACATTTATTAATGTCTGCTTTTAAGGAAATTTAAAATTACTTTCTTAGAGCTAAGCTCCAGTTATTTATCAACTTATCTTTATATGTTTCCTATCCTTTCTAGTCTTTTACTTACCTCCTTGGGTGACCAAGCTGATTGGTTTATAGTATTTAAAGCTAGATAGTTTAGATATGTATGTTGAGGAGAAGGATATATAAAAAAGGATCTTTTTATATGAATATTCACACACACATACATGTGCTTGTATATGTATATACACATGTATCTATGTACGTGTGCATATGTCTATTATATAAACACATTTTAAATATTAAGATACATGTTTCAAGTGAACTTTAAATGAGGTTCTTCTTAGGTTTCCCCCTTGTGACCTTCCCTTTACATACACCCATTCACCCACACACAGCCTGACAATCTTGGTCCTTTAATCATTCTCTATTTTAAGATGTTTCTCTTGATGAACTAATCCTTTTTCAGAGATCTTGTTGGGGGGCAGAATGAGAAGATTGTAGAAAGGAGGGAGGGGGCCACAGTTAGGCAGCTCCTGTGGCAATGAATTCTTGTGTCTCCTTATAGTGTCACACATCGAAGGCTCTTCCAACATAGACATAGCATCAGTAGGATCTTAAGAAGGAATTTAGTTATTTCATTGTAAATCCTAAACATCCCTGCTGTTGCATTTTGTGTCCCTTCTGAAAATGGATGCTAAGGGTATTGGATAATAGTACATAAATGTTATAAAATGACCATGTACAGTCATTCCACTTCATGCCTCATTCCTCATCCCTGAAATAGCTTTTATGAGCATATGATAGCCAAGAACAGATTGGTTTCATGGCATAACATGAGACAAGTGCCTCTACACAGTCTGCTCATGCTGATGCTCCTGATGCTGCTTCTTCTAATGGGCTAACAACTACCTCTCAGTATCCTTTGCTGTTGGAGCTACTGGGCTATAGGAAATGAAATGCTGTTGGTCTTCCTGTGCCAAAGGAAAAAAAAAAGTCAGTTCCCAGAAAAGAGAACTAATAATGTCGAAGGTCACCCAAGAGGTTTGTTATTTTCTGGGATTAGAACTTTTGAAATGGAAAATTCTGTCACACATTTTTGTAACTTTATTGGGGCAAAGGAAGTATGTAGATAGATATAGAAATATCAAAGAGGACCAAATTTCTCACATTAAACATAAGTAACATTTGATCTCAAGCATGTGGTTTTAGATGAAGAAAATTTCTGTCTCTGATAAACAGAAACAAGTGGTTCATATGAAGAATTTGTTAAAAACCATTTCACTTCTGCAGCAGGATAACATTACCAACCTCTGTAACATTGCCAAGCAGAGGTTATTCTTATCAACCAAATTCTGAATGTATTTGAAAGATACAGTGGTAATGCATGTAAAATTACACGTTTGACCTGAGCTGAGAAAATCTGTCTTTTTGCCAAATGCAACTTGTACCTTCTTTCTGGCGTGTGCTCTCTCTGTCCTTTTGTGTACTGACTTGTTCCTTTCTGTTATGCATAGACATGTGTGATTTCCCTACAGTGGAATATGCTCAGTAGAGACCTTTCCTAGGCTTCTTCCAACAAATGACATAAAAATGAACAAGTAGCGTTGTAGCTTCATTATCTGTTATATTACCTGACCTCTACCCTATTGGGTTTTTTCTTAAAGTTTTGTCTGATTTTTATTTTGAAGAAATTTATAAGATCACCAGTCCAATAGTGTAGACAAATATTATTTTAGATTGCTGAAGTGATCTTTCTCGATTTACGAATTGGTGTTGTGGTATTTTTGGAACCACATGTATTACCGGTATCATTAAGTTTAAACTAAATTTATAAGATCATACAGGGAATACATGCCTGAAGAAATGTCTCAGCCTCTCTTTTATCTTTTGTTCTATTTGTGTCCAAGGTTTCCCTGTGATGCTGGGTCTCTTATACTTTCTAAATCTGTTATAAAAAAATCAAAACAAATTACCCCCACCCTTCCTTTTTAATTATGATATACATTATTTCTCATTCTTTTCTTTCCCCCTCCCCCAAGTTCTGGCAATGGTAGAAAATAAGTAGAGAGTAGACTGTCTTGGGTTGTGTAGATAGTTAACTAAAAGACCCATTTCCATTATCATTTGAGGTTTCTCCCCTTTACTTTTATAAAAGAGCAGCTTCTCGTTTCATTTGTGCTATTGTAATTAAAGAACAGATGAAGCTAGCCCTGGAGGGATAGGTTATCTGCTTTTTTTCTAGTTAGCAGTCATTCTATATGTTACCATAGGGCGAAGATGCAGTAATCTTGTCTATTAGAGCATATGCTAATATAGTGCTGATAAGGAATTGTGAAAAATGAAAGTGAAAAATACATTAATTGTGTTCTTGCAATAAGGTAAGCTATCAAAGGTAATTATTTCATGACAGTTTTAGTTATAGCACTTGTTTTATCATGAAATAAAAGATGGCTTTAGGAGCCTTTTATTGGAAAGACAATTGTATCAAATTAGTACCAGATTAGATTTTTGTCTTTATAAAGGTGAGCAAACCCATGAGCAGTTTTTAAATTGGTGTGTTCTAGTCCTCAAATGAACAAATTCTGTTTGAGGGTTAAAGAAGCTATTATTCCGTCCTTTATGCTGACAGCTTCATTACAGATTGGCCTACTGTTGGCATTAAAAAAATGTTTGGCTCCTTATGATCTTTGTGCATGCAACTCTAATATTAATATAGATCCATAGCACCGTTCATTAAGAAATGACTTTAAATGAGGTCGATGCATGTAAATTTGCAAAGATACAGATGTTAAATGCAGTCGTTCCTCTCTGTATACAGCTGTATGGCTAATAATTTTCAAGTGCCTAAAGCTCTTGTTAGCAAGAGTGCTGGTGTGTTAAGAATGGCCCTATCAATAACTTTAAGAACAGAAGTTGAAGGTGCTTCTTTTAAAGACTATTGTTAACTAAACATTATTGCCAAACAGATGGAAAGCATTCACCAGCCTGATGTTTTTAGGTCTAATTATATTATCACCAACCCTGTATGGCTCAGTTGAAGAGGTGTATCCAGAGGCCAATTTATAATCATTTAGCCAACACCTGTTTGGGAGAAATTGACAGTCAAAGGGCACATTTAAAAAAAATCACATATGTTCTTGTGTTTATTGCCTCAATGTGCATAGTTTAGTTACAAACAAACTTGGTAAGAGAAGAAAGTGAATGTAAACAAATGAGTATTTCTTAGACATTTTTATCTATCTTAATTTTGTGAGTTTTTATCTTGTGTGGTTAAATGAAGCTAGCAAAATGATATCATTCCCGATTTATACAACCATATTCTCTTCATTTAATTAAGTTTCTAGCAGAAAATAGATTTTTTTCCCCTATAGTTGCATAAGTAGCATACTAAGTAAATTTTCATTTTAGTCAAATGAAATGATGCTTAGTGGGATTGAAATTTATCCTAAGTTGGCTATACTATTGTAGTAAGTGATTTAGGTGAATTGACTTAAAAAAATCAAACCAAACAAACACTATTTAAGAGATACTGCTTGTTGTCATTCCCAGTTGAAATTTATTTAATATTTTATTCAAGCCTCTGAGTGCCTTTCTACCCTAGAGGGACAGTAAGTATGTTTGAAGAACAATGGACTTGGCCTCAAATCCATACTCTGCTATTTACTGGGTGACCTTGGACCTTGGCCAAGCCATTTAAACTCTTTATTTCCTCACTTGTAAAATGAGGGTCTTAAATGAAATCATTTTTAAGGTTCCTTTGGATCCTGACATTTCGTGACCCAAGATTTTTGAACAATTATTTTCCCTTTATGTGGTATGAGCGTGCTTTGGAAGATCACTGCTAGGGATGAAGGTGTAACAAAGGGTGGCTAGGGGCATAATGGATTTGATTATCACCTGCCTTAAATTTTTGTTTCTTCTTCTAGTTGCTGTAAACTCTTTACTTTCTCTGTTCAACTTAGCTTCCTTTTTAGTTAGCAGTTTCTGCTCTTTTTTTCCCTTACTTTTTGCCTTAGTGAGCTCATCCACTGTGAACTCAACTTTCTCCTCAGTAGATGACTATTAGTCATTCTTTCTAATTCTGATATCTTCCTGTACTCCATTCACGTACCTCCAGTTACCTATTCGCCAGTAATGTTATCATGATCTACTGTTACATCAAATTAGAATGCTTAAGACCAAACTCATTGTTTTTGCTTCTCTTCACCTAACCTGGACCCTTTTGCAATTTTCCTATTTCTGTCAAATATAATTCTACTTTTATTCTCCTCATGTAGACTTAAAACTTTGGTGTCATATTTGACTTCTCTCCCTTGCTCTATCCCTTTCAATCGATTAAGCCCTGCTTTTTTCCTTGGTAAAACCTTTTGTATTGATCACTTTCTCTTCATTTCTACTGATTTTACACTATTTAGATTATTGTAATAGCTTTCTAAGCATGCTTCCTTATCTTTTGTATTTTATTTGCCATACCAAATTATTTTCCTAAAATATTGCGTTTTAATTGTTACCTCCCATGATGGTCCAAATGCTTTAAACTAATGTTCATAGACCTGTGCAATATGAGCTCAGTCTATCTTTTCAACTAAATTATATCCCATTATTTTCATTTTTAAAAATTTTGTTTGACCGATGCTTGTTGAGTCATTCATTTCCATTTGTCCAGTTCTAATTTTTAGTGGTATTTTTTTTGGTTAGCTTTTTTTAACCTCCTTTTGCAAATGGCCAATTGTACTTTTAAAGTTGTATTGTTAAGTGGATTTTTTCCCATTTTGCTAATTCTATTTTTTAAAGAAATTATTTTCTTTTTCCATTTTGCCAAATTTATTTTTTTAAGAAGTTGTTTTCTTTAATGCATTTTTTTCCGTTTGACCAAATTTATTTTTAAAGAAAATTTTTTTCTTCAGTAAACTTCTGTGCTTTTTTTTTTTTTTTTTTTTTTTTTTTGCAAACTGTTGACTTTTGCCCCCAGATTTTCATAATCCTCTTATATAGCTCTCATTTCTTTTCCCCATTTTTCTTAGGTCTCTTTTTCAAGATCCTTTTTGAGTTTTTCTAAGAAAGCCTTTTGAGCCTGAAACCACTTCATATCCCTCTTTGAGACTTCACTTGTAGGCAGTTTGCCTCTTCTAGGTTTATGTTCTGATCTTCCCTGTCTCTGTAGTACCTCTCTGTGGTCAGAGCTCTTTTTGCCTTTTTTTTGTTGTTAATTTTTAAAAGTTGAATTTTGCTCCTAGGACACAGGGGAGATTGTTCCAAGCTTCTTTTGCAGGGGGAAGAGGACTCTCACTGACTGTGCCGGGACATGTGGTGCTTCAGGCCTTTTTTTACTGTACTGGGTTGGCTTGGCCAAATCCTGCTTGTTACACTGGGTTCAGGGGCCCACAATTTGCCTTCTGTGGTTGCTTGGCCTTCTGATCCACTGGCCTTCTGAACTAGGACAGAGTAGCCAACACTGCTTCGGCTAAGAGCTTCCAGCAAGATTCCCTGTGCTAGGCCAACAGCTCAGTGATATGCCTGCAGTGGGCTGTATTATCTCCTCCCCAATTGAGACAGACCTTTCCTAAAGTCCTTCTAAGATATCTTAAGCTGGAAAATTATTACATTCCAAATGTATATATATACACACACGTATATACATATAATATAATAATAATAAAAATATATATTTATTATTGTTATTTATATGTGTACATCTTGTCCAGTTTTGCTTTTGCTCATCTTGTTTTTCCTTGTGGTATATCTTCAGAATCCCCTCTTATTGGACTCAGCAGGACCTTTTGTCGGTACCAGCCATTTGGCATTTAAGAATATGCTTGTCGGTATCATTATTTTACCTTTTTTTTTCTTTTTCCTTTAGGAATGTCTTAGGCCCATGGTGTTGTCTTTGTATGGTGATTGTAAAGTCTTGAAGATCAAGGTTCATGTCTCATATTTCTTTGTATCATTCATAATATTATGCATATAGACATTCATTAGATACTTGTTGACTAAATGACTATTATTTCAGTTGGCTTAATTTAATTGCCCGACGGTAGCTGGCACTAGTCTTCTCCAAACTTAGTATTTATATAACCATTCTTTGTTCGGAAGACTAGTTTTTTCTTCCCTCTCCCCCCAAAATATGGTGTTATTTCTCTGCTTCTTATTTCTGCTACCCTATTCTTATCCATGCTCTGTCTCTTCCTCTTCCACTCCCTTTATTCCCCTTTCCCCCCACTTTTGCCATTACACAATCTATTCCAGGTGATATTTGCTTGATAATAGTAGAACATTAGAACAAGTTAGAAGCTTGCTTATATTAGAATATTGTGCATTTAAATTATTGAGAGTTGTTAGTGAGTATTGTTATTCACAAAAATAATTCTTCTTAATTTATAGGCATTACCAAGTAAAATTCTAAATTAAAGGTACATATCCAGATTCTAGGTAGTACCTAATATATGACCCAATGAGTAGCATTTAATAGGTTAGAATATAAGACCATAATTTGAAAGGAATTCATGTAAAGGATAGGAGATGTGATTACATGATGTTTAAGAATGCTTCTTACTCTTAGGTTATAAATTTCTGGTCAGGCATTATTTAATGATTCATTGAATAAAATACCATTAATCTCCTGACAGAGTAACCTCCCATGGGTGAATTTGTTTTGCTTGACTCTGCATATGTATTAAGAGGAATTGTTTTTCTTTTCTCTTTCTCTTTTCCCCCAACAAAGTGGGGTTGGGAGGGAGAGAAAATGCCTTTATTTTAACTAAAAATAGAGAGGTGCTATAGATATGGAATGTTATATACACTTTCATATAAGCATAGAAAAATTGAGGGGTGCTATAGATGTGGAATATTGCATAAGCTTTTAGATGACTGTTGTGTTAGTTTTGTTTATTTTGATAACAAGGGACTTCTCACAGTGATTAATAAGCTATAAATGTTTATAATATAAAAACAAAACATCAATAAAACAAAAAAAATAAACTATTGAATATGGTCTTTGATTGATTAATCAGTCCATCATTATACATTCTATGAAAAAGAAGAAAAATCCTGTTTAAAACTGATTTTAAAAAAATTAACCCTGAAAGTTTAAAAAAAAAAAACAGAAAACCAAACATCCTAGTGCAGAGGACCGCAGATACTGGGGGAATTCTGGGTAAGTTATAAGATCCATCAGCCCAGAAGGAACCTGCTGACAATATCTGCTTTGGCAACTCATCTCCTTTTGGTGTTCTCCCCCTTCCTGAGAAGTCACGGAGGCCGTGACCACCTGTGTTCTACTTGGAGCAAGGGATACTTACAGTAAAGAAAGGCATTTATATATCAATAGCAGGGTGCTTATAGTTAGCACTTGCACAGTATGCTGTGGTGATATAATGGTTCTCTAGTTGGCACATACTTAGTGTGCTGTAATGATGTAATCATTCCAAGGTATTTAAGGACTGAATGGTCTTATACTTTACCCAGAGTTCCTCCATTATCTGCGGCCCTTTACATACTGGGCAATGTATCTAAAATATTTTAAAAATTGTAATGCATCTTTAGTGGTCTCAAAACAAACATTTGTTTGCACAGGGTTATGTTTTGGGCTAGTAGGACTAGGGTGCCTATTCAAAATTTAACCACATATTTTCTGGTTGTTTTTTGAAAATTCTGTTCAGTGATATTTAATCTTAATAGAGGAAATATTAATATTTCTTTTCTTTTTTAAAAAATTAATCCTTCTGTAGGTTTTACTTGTAATGGACACAAGAACACAACAGACATTCATTTTAAAAGTAAGTAAAATTATTGTGTTTTGTTGGATTAAAAAATCGAAAGGAAGAAATACTTCAGAAAGAAAAGGCTTTATTTTTAATATTCTGAATATTTTGTGTACTTTTATTTTCTGCATTTGTTTTCCCTTTTGTAGTTTATGTTTAATAACCATCCTCCAGATAACTAGATGTTGTCTGTACCTAATTTTATGTGACAGTAGGGCACAAAGTCACCCATTTGAAAGGAACCTCGAAGGGCCATCAAATCCAACCTGTATCTAAACAAGAATCCTCTACAGTTTTCCCACCAAGTAGCCATGCTAAGGTTTCTCAGAGATCTCCACTTGGCATAAAAGGATCCTGCTAATTCTTGAGATAGTTTTCCTACCCTAATTGTTGGGAAATGTTTCCAAACATCAAGTCTACATTTGCCTCCTTGCAGCTTTTATACATAACTCCAAATTCTGCCACAGAATAAATCTTTCTTCTACCATGTGACAATCCTTTAAATGTTGAAGACACTTATGCCTCTTCTATTTGTTTTCTTTGATCTTCCAAGATTCCTCATCTAGCATGTTACCATTTTGATTTGATTGATTGAGTTTAATCAATGTCTTTTATAAATTGTGAAAATCAGAAACAAATATAATACTCCTGATGTGCTATGAAACAGGAATAGTATAGAGGCCCTGTTTCTCCTTGTCTGAGACAACACGCAACTGATAGTTGCTTAAATGTTTTTGGGTTGCCATAGCCTACTGTTGAATCATCTTGCCATTGCTCACTTGTGAATGGGACTGACTGGGTGAAGTTTTCTCAGGCCTGAGTCTAGGCATAAGTCACGTGATACATATTCCCAGAAATCTTTAAAGCTGGAAAATCAGGCTTTGGCCGCAGGTGGCAGGAAGTTACATGACCTCTAGGCCTAGAGGTCTCCAAAGTTACATTATTTGAACCCAGGTCTTCCTGGCTTTGAAACTGCCTCTCCTGTTGATGAGAATCATACAAAATTTAATTTGTGATCATGATTATAATTCTTAAGGGCCCAAATATGCTGTGGTTTAAATTGTTCCTATAATAAATTATATATAGAAACATGATGGAAGAAATGACAGACATGAAAAATTATAAGAAATGTAAGAAGATATATGAAATGATGTAGAATGAAGAAAGCAAAGGAACAATATATGCATTGACTACAATCATGAATTAAAAGATAATAATAAATTAATGCCATATACTTAGAAAAGGAGCTAAAAGAAGTACAAGGATAGTGTGGTTAAAAATGTTACAGTCACTATGAATCTTTGAGGGTGGGATTAACAGACTAGCAGAAATTTAGAATCACTTAAAAAATCTTGTATGCTCCTTTTTTGTTTTTTTTGTATGTGTGTGTATATATATATATTTATATGTGTTTGAGTATGAGCACATTTTATTGCAATGAAAGCTAAAACAAATTTATATATTTTCAAAATCTTTCCTGTAGTTATTTGGGAGCTTGTTATCTATAGCTCTGACCCTCAGTTCTTTTTTTTTTTTTTTTATGCCAACACTGTAAATTCAATTTTTATTATATTTTTACCTGAATTTATAACCAAAGGCAGGTTAAGAAAACCTTCCATTTGTAATTTAGAAGTGGTATTTGAAATGGATTGTGACAATACATCTCTAAAAATATATTTCATTTAAGCATTTCCATTGCATCTAGAAATTGAATAGATTAACTTTTTATTTCCTTTTCCAACTACTTTCCATTTGGCTTATCAGTATAGCAGGTCATACTGACAAATACTGAAACATTTATTTTGGGGGGGAAAACAACAACATGATTTGCTTATTGCTGAAGGTTTCTCAAGCAGTTTTTATTCAGGATGTGTGACCTTCTGAAAATGGACACACCTTCTTCTTTAGAAAACACTTAATTGTTCCCTTGAAGGATGCTTATTGATTCTGCAAATAATAGAATTTGAAATTCACCAGCTTGGTCTGGGAGTGCCTCTTTTGTCTCTAGAATTTGGATTGATGTAACAATGCCTTTTGTTTTAAATATACATATATAAATGTATACATAAAATAAAATTTAAGAAAAGGTCATAGGGAAATAACTCAGAGTGTCATCCTGATGACTTAGTTTGAGAGAGACTCTAATAAAAACACTGACCCACGTAATTGATTTTAATGGCAGCTTTGTGCCATCTTCTGTTCTCTGGATTCATGCCAGATGCCATCAGCAGAGCCTCCAGGGACCGAGGGGCATAGAGCAGCAGATGAGTGGTTTCTCTGAAGCCTAGAGTAACTCGGATAGATTAGTTTGGTTGATAAACACAGAGCACAGCAGGCTCGAAAGGCAGCTGAGGGTACAACTGACCTTTTTGTTCTCTGTCAGGGTCTAAGGAAAAGCAGTGACTACAGCAGGAGCAGAAAGACCATCATCCCCCGCTGTGTGCCCAACATGGTGTGTCTGCACAAGTACATCATCTCTGAGGAGTCTGTATTTCTGGTTCTGCAGCATGCAGAAGGTTGGTCTCTGGTTTAAATTGTTTGCACAGTAAAGAATATCAACTTTTTAGCTTCCCATTCACACTAATATGAATGTCCCCCTCACATTGATCTTACCTACCAGTTGTGTTGCTTTTCTTATAGCATAGAAATAGAAGAGATCTTGCCTTTCATTGAGGGGAATATTAAAAAGGGATGAAAAACCCAGAAGAACAAGAGCATCTTGTTCAAACTATAGTAATGGTCTTTTAAAAAAAAAAAGTACTTTACTTCTTAACTTTCTACAGAAACAAATAGAGCCAAAGAAAAACATTAAGTAAATATTAAGAGAACCAGTTTTGATTTTTGGCATTTTATTCTGTTCTCTCATCTTTGCCAAGAAGACATATTAATGTTAGGTGGCTAAAATGAAAAGTATCCCCCAAAGAATTAATTAATTACCTCCTGTTTTAAAAGGCAAGGATATTTGCCTAACACTTGACATTACCTAGTTATTTTAATCTGGATTTTTATTAAAACAGCCCGTGGCGTCACATATGGATTCAAAGCAGAAACACATTGTTTTGCCTTCTAACTATGAAATTTCAGCTTTTAGTAGAGGGAACAGGTGGCAAGTAAAAAAAAAAAATTATGTTTTGATTTTTTTTTTTTTTTTTTTTTGCCCTTTAACACCATAGTATAAATAATTATTCTGGTTTTTTTTTTTTTGGGGGGGGGTGTAAATGAATATGGAAAAAAATTTAAATTCAGCTAGTAAATATTTATTCTTGAGAAGTTTTCTTAAAATAGCCAAAGGATACCCTAATAGTTTCTAATCTTGTGTGGTGGTTTTTTCCTTATTTATCTTATTGGGAATAAAAAGTTTTGGGGCTTTTCTAATAGGTATAACATTTTAAATAAGATACATTTTTTTTTTCAATGATGGATTAATACTGCAATGAGATTTCTTGTGATAACCAATGCAAGATTTTTGATAGGGGTAATAAACTATTAATATTGTTTATTATGAAGTGTAACACAGGATAACTGCAGATGGAGGAAAGACCTCCATATGCAGTATTAATAGTAAATTCAGAAGGGGCTCCATGGTCTCTTAGGTATTAAGAGAGTTAATTGCGTGTGTGAATTGGATAACTAATTCACCTTTGTTCAGACATTATAGACAGCTTTTATCTGAGAATACCAGTGCATTACAGTCATTATTGAATTAGAGGTCATGTCATCTGATAGCAAAATACAGCCACCTCTGGTGTGGAACAAAATAACTTGCATAATGGTAATCCATAATAATTTAGAACAAGGTCACCAAGATGAATGTAATTATAGTCAATCTTCCATTACCTATTTGTGGATTATTCACTTTGTGGATTATTTGTGGAAAATACATACAAATATACACACACACACACACACACACACACACACACACACATACATATATTTATGTATCTGTGTATATATGTATGTATATGGGTATATGTGTGTTTTACTAATACATTTTGTTTTTTATATTCATTAAATTATAATATACTCCCTTACCTTCTTAACCCCTTTCTTGTAACTAACTAAAATAGGAAAAATTTGACTGATACTGTTACTCTATCTGATTGTACATGCAACTTTGTGGACCTACATGCCACCAGGGAAATGTGTTCTATCATTTTTTCCCTTTGAACAAAGATTGGTTATTAAAATTAATCTGAATTTGGTTACCATTTTATTGCTATTTTAACTTACATCATTGAAGTTATTGTGTATATTGTTCTCTGGGCTCTAATTTCTTTGCCATGCTTTAGTTCATACAAATCTTTCTAAGTTTCTCTGAATTCCTTATATACATTATTGCACGTGGTGCGATAATATAGTATTATAGTTTGTTCAGTCCTCAATTGATGGGCTTCCATGTAGTTTGAAGTTTTTTTGCTATCCATGGCAAATATCTACTCCTGGTTTCTTTTGGCCACTCTCATAACCTACTCTGCCTCCATCCCACCCCCATCCCAGCCTTTGTCCCATTATTGAATAACTTTTAAAACTTACATTTTATGGAAGGGCCCAAGCTGGCCTGCTTTAATTATCTTTTGGTTCTGGTCCTGATTTTCTCTAGACCTAAAAATCCATGTTATCTTTCTCCATTAGAATGGAAATTTTAAAATTGTGTTTTTCTCTCTCCTTGTTTTTATCTGGAATACTGTTCCTTCCCCTCTTTGTGTCTTCCCTCCTTTCTTTCTTCCTCCCTTCCTTCCTCTGTCCTTCCCTCCCTTCCTCCCTCTGTCCCTCCCTCCCTTCCTTCCTTCTTTTCTTCCTTCTTCCTTACCTCCTTCTCTCCCTCCCATTCACATATAATGTATCTGGTACCCAAATAGAGATGACTTTGAGATTAATATTATTTTGCATTATCTTTATCATTCTTTTTTTCCATTCATTTAATGAAAAAAAAAATTAATTCTGTTGTGCCCAAGTTTAAAACTAGACTATGCTTTATTTCTTCCAGCATTCCCTATACTCTTTCATCCCTGGGTTCATTGCTCACCCTGTTTCATCTGCCTAGAATATCTTCCGATATTGCTTCACCTGTTGAATTCTTATATCTTTCAAAATTTCATTTTTATTATTATGAAGTTGACAAATATCAGCAAACATGCATAGACAGGGTCTATTATTGTGTTATGAAATATTTTATGTTATCTGTATCTACTTTTGTGCATTATCTTCTCACGAGAATATAAATTCTATTAGGGAAAACTAGCTAAATAGTGTGTCTTTCCTAATGCCTTACATAGGCCTTAGTATACACAAGGTACTTAATAACTTAATGATCTTGATAATAATAACTCACCTTTAAATGGTGTTTTAAGGCTTACAAAATCAGTTTCTTGTAATACTTTTATGACCTTGGTAGTGTTCAGGTTTGAATTGTAAATCTCTGAAGTACCTCCTATCTATTCATTTATATTCAAAGATGGTATCATAATGTAATGATATCATATTGGTAAAAAGATTAATATGATACAATAGCTAGCATTTGTATAGTGTGTCTAAACACTTTACAAATATCTTCTCATTTTATTCTCACAACAATTCTTGAGAGTTAGGTGCTATTATTAATCTCGGTGTTAGGGTTGAGGAAACATCTTATGTGACTTGTCCAGGTCACACAATTAAGTTTCTGAGACTATATTTGAACTCAGATGTTTCTGACTCCAAGTCTATTGCTCTAACCATTTTACAAACTAGCTGTCTATTTATAGGATTTATATTTTAAGATAATATTTCATTAGCATTATTTTACTTATATCAAATACTCTTGTTTCAATATTTTATTCTGAACTTAAAACACAAAAAAGCCAAACCCAAAAGCAGAACCCCAAAAGATTTTATATGAAGCTATGAATCTCTATTTTGAAAATAATACTCAATATATATGTATGTATATATGTATTTTAATGTTACTATAAAATTTATTCTGCTTGTCTGTGCCTTCCTTGTCTACCCTCACCTTCCAGCAGTTCTCAACCCTTCTCTTAACACACACACACACACACACACACACACACACACACACACACACACACACACACACACACTCTCTCTCTCTCTCTCTCTCTCTCTCTCTCTATCCAGTTGGAGAACTGTAAGTGGTAGTTAGACACACACACACCCATTCCAAGGCAGAAAAAGTTTGTAACACATGAGTATAATTAAGCAAAATGTATACAAATGTATACAAAAATTTATGTCTCATTCTGCTCAAGCTCCATTACATCGCTGTTATGAATTGAGTGACCTGCATCATCCTAGATCCTCTAGAGACATTGTTGGTCATTGGATTGATCAGAGTGCTTGCATGTTTCAAAATTACATATTTTTAAATTACTCAAAATTATTTCTCAAATATAGTTATATAAATTGCTGGTTTTGCTTTATCATATTCTGCATCAGTTTGTGTTACCTAAGATTTTTTGAAATAATCTTATTTGCCATTTTTTACAATGTAATAAAATTCTATTAAAATCATATATCACATTTGTAAGGCTTTTTCTAATAGATAAATATCCTATTAAATAGATTCTGTTTTTCTCCCATTCTCCTTCTAAGGTACTCCACCACAATGTGGGGAGGTATCTATTATATATTTTAAAGTTCTTTGAGTTTTTTTTTTTAATAATAATAGCTTTTTATTTTTCCAAATACATTCAGAAATAGTTTTCAACATTCACCCTTCTAAAACCTTATGTTCCCAAATTTTCTCCCTCCTTCCCCCCTCTCCTAGACAGCAAATAATCCAATATAGGTTAAACATGTGTAATTCTTCTAAACATATTTCCACAAATATCATGCTGCACGAGAAAAATCAGCTCAAAAGGGGAAAACAAGAGAAATAAAGAAAAAAACCAAGTAAGCAAACAACAACAAAGATGAAAATACTATGCTGTGATCCACATTCAATCTCCATAAGCTTTTTCTGTATGCAGATGGCTCTTTACATCACAAGTCTCTTGGAAATTGCCTTGAATCATTTCATTGTTGAAAAAAATCAAATTCATCACAGTTGATCATCACATAATCTTGCTGTGTATGATGTTCTTGCTGTGTACACTTCACTTAGCATCAGTTCATGTAAGTTTTTCCAGGCTTTTCTGAAATCAGGCTGCTCATTATTTTTTAAGAACAATAATATTCTGTTACATTCATATACTATAACTATTCAGTTGTTGGGCATCTACTCAGTTTTTAGTTTCTAGCCACTACAAAAAGGGCTGCTACAAACATTTTTGCACATGTGGATCCTTTTCCCTCTTTCATGATCTCTTTGGGATACAGGCCCAGAAGAGACATTACTAGATCACAGTTTGATAGCCCTTTGGGCATAGTTCCAAATTGGGATCCATTCATTTTTGCTGCCTCAGGACAAATAGCCTTGGCAAGCTTTCTGTGTCTCTTACCCATTTCTTCTTCTACTAGTAGGTTGTAATCTTTTTGGATTATTCCTATGTGATAGTTTTACTGATTGCTTTTTTTTTTTTTTTTTTTTTTCTCTATTGCCTGTAGCTTCTGGCTGTTTTAAAAAAAATATATTTTGGGGTAGAAGAAAACACTTTATGGTTTATTATTGAGTTTCTTCATCATCATTTGGTATGGTGAAAATTTCAGGTTTTTTCTCAGTAGATATTTGGGATCTGGGTTTTCTGCCTGCCATTCAGGCATTTGTCTCGTCTAGCCATATATTATGCTTTAAAATGTTTATTATTTCTCTTTTGAGAATTTACATTTATTCATAATTGTCTCATATTAGGTTCAAAGAATCACAGAATTTAAGACATATAAGAGCCCTCAAAGATCACTTCATACAATCCATGCTTGAAGAAAAATCCCTTCTACAAAATCTTTTAACTGGGGTTACCTAGCTATTACTTGAGGACCTATTCCATCCTGAATAACCAATTCTATATTTGAATATGCCTAACTGCTAAGAAATATTTTTATCAAACTAAGTCTGCCTCTTTTACCTTTAACCCCTTGTGTTCCATTATACCTTTTGCAATCAAACAGAACATATCTATCTTTCTTCCACTTGAAAGCCATTCAAATTCTTTAAGACAGTTTTCATAGCAACCCTGAATCTTCTTTTTTTCAAGGCCAAATAACCTAGGTTTTTGAAGTATTCCTCCTGTGGCTTCTTATCTCCAGGCTTCTCATTATCCTGCTTTTCTCTACTCTAGCTTGCTTTTTCCTAAACATGATACTAGAAATGACCTGACCAGAGCAATGTATAGCTGAACTATTTTGTTTCTTGTTCTGAATAATGTGCCATTTTAAAAAAAAGTTTAAATTAATTTTATAATTATAACATTTTCTTTGACAGTACATATGCATAGGTAATTTTTTACAGCATTATCCCTTGTACTCCCTTCTGTTCCGAATTTTCCCCTCCTTCCCTCCACCCCCTCCCCTAGATGGCAGGCATTCCCATACATATTAAATATGTTATAGCATATCCTAGGTACAATATATATGTTCAGAACTGAATTTTGTTGTTGTTGTTGCAAAGGAAGAATTGGATTTTGAAGGTAAAAATAACATGGGAAGAAAAACAAAAAATGCAAACAGTTGACACTCATTTCCCAATGTTCCTTCTCTGGGTGTTGCTGATTCTATCCATCAGTGATCAATTGGAATTGGATTAGCTCTTCTCTATGTTGAAGATATCCACTTCCATCAGAATACATCCTCATACAGTATTGTTGTTGAAGTGTATAGTGATCTTCTGGTTCTGCTCTTTTCACTCAGCATCAGTTGATGTAAGTCTCTCCAAGCCTCTTTGTATTCATCCTGCTGGTCATTTCTTACAGAACAGTAATATTCCATAACATTCATATACCATAATTTACCCAACCATTCTCCAATCGATGGTCATCCGTTCATTTTCCAATTTCTAGCCACTACAAAAAAGCTGCCACAAACATTTTGTAATGTACCATTTTTAATGCACACTGAAATGTTATTATACAATTTGCTCATAGATCACTCATGTAGAGTTGTAAGAAGACATCTAGTGCAACCCTATCATTTTAGAGATGATGAATTGAAACCCAGAGAGGTTTTGACTTATCAAAAGGTAAAAAAAGCAGCATAGTTGGCATTTGAATACTGGTTCTCAGGCTCTGAATCATATCATAATCACTTATGTTGAGTTTGTAATCCACAAAATCTCCTAATTGGTCTTCATATCAGTTGTACAATAACAATGCCTCCTTTGTTTTATAGTTATGAATTTGATTTTTGAAATTCTGTATAGAACTTTACATTTTTTATGTTAAATTTTGTCATAATTTATTTGACACATCATTCTAGCCTGTGAAATCTTCCTGGATCTGAGTTAGATCTGTGTCCTGGATCTGCCATGTTAGTCATCTCCTCAAAGATTTGTATCATCTGCAGATTAAAAACAAATCACATTTTATTGATGCCTATTCTTTATGTCACAATCATAAGCTTTTGTCCAAATCTTTCATTTTGAAAGGAAAAACAATGCTAGAAACATGATGAATATACTTAAACTTACATAGAATATTCTTTCCTCTATCTTACATGGAATATGTAATATGTCATGTAATGGGCCATAAAAGTTAAGGTAAGTTTCATTATTAGTTTTTGGTTCTGCTTACTTTACTGAATCAGTTTATATAAATCTTTCTATGTTTTTTCTGAAATATTCATATAAGTAATTTCTTACTGTGAAAATCATATACATAGTTTTTTCATGTTCCCTAATCAGTCAGCATTCACTTCATTTAAAATTCTTTGTTGTCACAAAGTGTGCTGTTATAAATATTTGGCAGTATTTTAGTTCTTTGTTCTTGTCATTGGCTTCCTTTGGATATATATCTATTAGCAGATTAACTGCAGAATTTACCATGGCATTTCTAGATTCTCCCTTTGCCACTATTACTTTTCAGTTCCTCAGTTTACTCGTTTCCCATGATCTTTTCCTTCTGCCTACTTTTATGTTTATAAATTCTGAAGTTCCCTCATTTTTTCCACAATCTTTCCTTTTTTTACTCTTTCCTTTGCCTTGTAACTCCTAAGCATGTTCTTCATCATCCCTTCCCTCTACCCTTTAGTTCTTTTCCAGGCTATTGCTCCTTCAATGGCTGCCCCCTCTTCTTTTTCTTATCTTAGCTCCTTGATGAGCTTGTGCGACTCTACACTACCTTCTGTATTTTCTTCCTTACCTTCTTATCCTTTTGCTGATCATGCCTTGCCAACGTTCCTCTTAAATCACTTTCATCATCAGCTGCCTTTGTTCAAGTGCTGCTGGAAAAAATCATCAACCATGCTGCTTGGCTCTGCTAAAAATTTGTGTTACATAATTTCAATTGGACCTTCCCTAATTGATTCACTATCCCACTTACCATATTTGCTTTTCCAAATGTTTTTAATTGCTCCTCAAATCTTATCTAGCACCTCCCCATTCCACCCTTTCAGTTGAGAACTTTACCTTATAATTTACTGAAAAAAATTGAAGCTAACTAGAGCTCCCTTTTCTTTTCACCTGCTCTTCTTAAATCCCTCAGATATTTTCCCCCACTATGTCTTCTTTGACCTCTTTCTTTCTCATGAAGGAATGGTTCTGCTCTTTGCCAAGAAAAACTATTTTTTGTGCACCTTTGATCCAATTTTAGCATCTTCAGCATGTTGCCCCACTATCATTTCTACTTTTTCACTGATTTTCATTCTTTCCCTGACTACTGCCTGCTTATGTGCTGCCTGTAAACATGGCCATGTTCTTGGTTGTCACTTGATTTGTTTGTCCCCATTAGCTGTTGTCTTATGTCTTTGCTCTCCTTTGTTGCGAAACTCTTTGACAAGGCTCTCTACACTCATACCATCACTTCTCTCCTCTCTCTTTTAAAGTCTCTGTAAACTGGCTTCTGATTTTATTCAGTGAAACTGGTTTTTCCAAAGTTGCCAGTGATCTATTAATTGCCAAATGTAATGGGTGTTCTTTTTGCTTAATCTTCAACTCTTCCTCATTTTCCTTTGCTCTTCATCCATTTGCATCATCACCAGCTAGCCATGGTCTCTGAATACTGTCCTGTTCTACATTATTTTACTTGGTGTTCTCATCAGCTACCCTAGATTCCCTGCTTGGTTCAGATCCTCCTACTTCACTCCTGGATTGTTTCAGTAACCTGTTTGTTTCAAATCTCTTTGCACACCAGTCTGTCCTTAGACCAGTTGCTTAAGTGTTCTTCCCAGTGTGTGAATCTGATCACATCCTTGCTCTACTCAATAAACTCTACTTTCAATTTCCTCCAGAATCAAACTGCTGTTTGGCTTTTAAAGCCTATTACAACCTGATTCCTCACTACCTCCCCAATTCTGTTTCACTTTACAATCTTTCATGAAGTCTACCATCCAGGGACACCAGCCTGCTTGCTATTTCCCTATGTTTCATCTTCTTACATGGCTTTTTACTTTCTATCCCCCTTGATGAAGGAGAGCATTCATCTCTGCCTCCTGGCTTCCTGTAAGTCTCAACACAAATCTTTCTGCAAGAGTCTCTTTCTGGACGCCCTCAGTGCTAGTGCCTTCCCTTTGAGATTGTCTCCATTTTACTTGTATATATGTTGCTGTTTCATAGTTGCTTGCATATTATCTCCATGTGAGAATGTGACTTCCTTGAAGTAGGGACTTTTTTTTTTTTTATCTTTTATCCCTGGTGCTTAGCATAGTGCCTGATATACAGTAAATGCCTAATAAATTTTTATTGACTGGTTTATTTTAGTACCTGGAAAAAATATCAAAATGTCACAAGGCCTAGAAAGGATTTCTGAGGCACTCCAATGGAAACCACTCTCCAAACTGACATTGTCTCACCAATAGCTATTTTTTTAGTCCCATAATTCAACCAATTCCAAATCCACCTACTTGTATTGTTATTGATTTCATAGCTCTCGTATTCATAAGAGCAGTGTGAGAAATCTTGTCAAATATTTTGTTGGTATAGAAGTATAATTTGTTTACGTCTTCCTCTGGTCTGCAGTTTAGTTACCTTTTCATGAAAAAGCATTGAGGATATTCTGACATGATTTGTTTTTGATGAAACTCTGCTGTCTTTCAGTGATCATTATTTTCTTTTTAAATGCTATATGCCATTTCCTTTATAACGTATTCTAGAATTCTACCAAGAATAAAAGTTAAAATCACTATTCTATGCTTTGTAAATTCAACTTGTTTTTTGAAAAAATTGGGACAAAATTTTTGTCCTTTCAATCTGGAGTATTTCTCCTATTCTCTACTCTTCCACATCATGAACAGCAGCTCAAAAACCACTTCTTCCAGTTCTTTTAGTACTCTGTATATAGTTTGTCCAGGCCTGGTGACTTCAAATTCACTGAGGGAAGCCAGGTACTGCTGGTCCATGTCCTTTATATCTCTTAAATTTTCACTTCCTATTAATCAGCGTTGTTCTGGACTTCAGTTTCAAGAGATTTCAAAAGCAAAATAGGATTTGAGAGGTTTCATCCTTTTACTGTCTTTTGATATTTCCATCCACCTCATGTTATGATTTTTTCATTTAAAATTATATAAAGTGATATTCTTTCCAGTGAAAATTTTCTCTTTTTATATTAATATGGTAGTATGAAATAACTGAATCTTAGATTCAGGAAATCTTCCTTGATTTGAAACCTAACTTTGATTCTTATTAGTTGTGTGACCATGAGCAAGATAGTTATCATCTAGGAACCTCTGATTCATCATCTATAACATGTAAATTAATAATATTTGTACTATCCATCTTACTACACCTTTGTGGCAAGGTAAATTGAGGTACAGGCCTCTGGGCAAAATCAGTTAATTAACACTGATGCGTAAACTATTAACAAAGCAGATTAAACTGGCAATCTCAGTAAAGCCAGTGACCAGTGACCCAAATGAGAAGGAGGGGACACAACAAAGAAGGGGTTTTGGGAGACATTATGATTGGTTATACCAAGAAAGGTGGGTTGGCATTCAGGTGAGCCTAATCATGCCCCTCTCTGACAATGAAAGAATGTTAATTGTTTTATGAGACCCATATGCATCTTGTAATCTTTGCTAGAGGATCAAAACTACCAGTCTAGCTGTCTCCTTGGAAGAGATTAAAAACTCCCTTAATTTCACAAGGACAGGCTAGGACAGATGGCGTATCTTTTGGGGATGGTGCCAAGTTAATTTGTGAGGTCCAAAGAAAACAAACAGCTATCCTGGAAGTATTCTAGGGGCTACCAGTATAAGAGATAACAAGTTTTTTTTTTTTTTTTTTTTTTTTTTAATTATAACTTTACTTTATTTATTTAATATTTTTTCCTTTACATTCAAAACTAAAAAAATTTACATTTATTAAAAAAAATTTTTTTGAGTTGTAGGTTTTCTCCTTTATCCCTCCCCATAATTAAGAATCCACTTGTGAAGTTACGTAAAAATATTTCTATAAAAGTCAAGTTGTGGAGGAAAAAATCATGGATCTCCCACCCTAATGAAAATAAAAACCTTCCAGAAAAATTAAGTTAAAAAAAAGAGAAAGAGAATGCTTCAGTCTGTATTCAGACACAATCAGTTCCTTCTCTGGGTATGGATAGGATTTTTCATCACAAGTCTTTCAGAGTAGTAGTGGATGATTGTACTATTGAAAATAGCAAAGTTATTCACAGCTGGTCATCCCAGAACATCACTATTATTTTGTATATAGTACATTTTGCTTTATTTAAGTTCATGGAGGACTTCTAGGTTTGCTTATTTGTTTGTTTTCCTGAGAGAATCCTTCTCATCTATAATAATATTTCATCATAAACACAGACCACAGTTTATTGAGTCATTCCCCAATTGATTGCATCCCCTTAATTTTCAATTATTTTGTCCTGAAAAGAGAATTGCTATGAATATTTTTTTGGTACATTTTCCTTTCTCCCTCCTCCCAAATCTTTTTGGTATTCATGCCAAGTAGTGGAGTTGTTAGGTCAAAGGATATGCATAGATTTATAGCCCTTTGGGTACAGATCATATCTTTTGATCATTTATCAATTGGGGGATGGCTCTTTTATTTATTTATTTTTTATTTTATTTATTTTTTTTTATAAATTTAACTCAGTTCCCTCTATGTTTGAGAAATGAGGCCTTATCACAGAAACTTGCTTTGAAATTCTTTTTGCAATTACTATTGCTAACTGTATTTCCCCCCATTTATTCTCTCTTTCCTTTTACCCTATCTTTCCTCAAAGGTTTTGCTACTTAGCACTCACTCCCCAAATATGCCCTCTCTCTTGTCATCCTTCCCCCTTCCCATATTCCATTCCCCTACGATTTTCCTGCAGAATAAGATGGATTTCATTACCCCTATTGAGAACGTATGTTATTTCCTCTTTGAGACAATTCTCTCTAAGGTTCACGCTCTCACTTTCTCTTCCCTCTCTTCCCTTCCACTGTAAAAAAAAAAAAATAAATAAAAATAAAGAAAAAAAATTTTTTTTTGCCTTTTCCTTTATAATGCAGTCTAGAATTTTTTTTTTTTTGCCCCTTTTTTATGGCAGATAATTTGCACCATTGTACTTCTCCCTTTCTCTTTCTCTCAGTACATTCCCCTCTCACCCCTTAATTTCATCATTTTTTGAAAAGATATTCTCCCTTCATATTCAACTCACACCTGTGCCCTCTGTCTAACTGCTATAATAAGAAGAAATTTCTAATGAGTTATAAGTATCATCCTCCCATATAAGAATGTAAACAGATAAACCTTATTAAATCCTTTGTGATATCACTTTCCTAATTACATCCTTATTCTCTCTAGAGTCCTGAATTTGAAAATCAAATTTTCCATTTAGCTCTGGTCTTTTTATCACAAATGTTTGGAAATTCTTATTTTCATTGAATGATCACCTTTTCCTCTGAAGAATTATATTCAATTTGCTGAATAAATAGGTGATTCCTAGTTATAATCGTACCTCCATTGCTCTTCGGAATATTGCATTCTAATTCCTTTAATGTAGAAGCTGCTAAATCTTCTAGTATCCTGACTGTGGCTCCATTATACTTGAATTGTTTCTTTATGGATGCTTACAGTATTTTCTCCTTGGCCTGGGAGTTTCGGGATTTAGCTATAATATTCCTGGGAGTCTTCATTTTGGGATCTCTTTCAGAAGGTGACCAGTGTATCATTACAATTTCTATTTTACCTCCAGTTTTAGAATATCAGGACAGTTTTCCTTAATAATTTCTTGAAAGATGATGGATATTCAGACTCTGTTTTTGATCATGACTTCAAGATAGACCAATAATTTTTAAATGATCTTTCCTGGATCTATCCAGGTCAGTTGTTTTTCCAATGAAATATTTCAAATTTTTTTCTATTTTTTCATTTTTTTGGTTTTGCTTTATTGTATCTGATTTCTCATAAAGTCATTACCTTCCACTTGCTCAATTCTATTTTTAATTAAAGCTTTTTATTTTCAAAACATGTGCATAATGTTCAACATTCACCCTTGCAAAACCTTGTGTTCCATATTTTTTCCTTCCTTTTTCCCCATTCCTTCTCTTAGATGGTAAGTAATCCAATATATGTTAAACATGTACAATTCTTCTTTACATATTTCCACAATTATCATGCTGCACAAGAAAAATCAGATCAAAAAGGGAAAAAAAAATGAGAAAGAAAACAAAATGCAAGCAAACAACAAAAAAAAGAGTGAAAATACTATATTGTGATCCACGTTCAGTCCCCACAATCCTATCTCTGGGTGCAGATGACTCTCTCCTTCATAAAATCATTAGAACTGGCCTGAATCACCTTGATGTTGCAAAGAGACACATCCATCAGAATTGATCTTCATATAATCTTCCTGTTGTCGTGTACAATGTTCTCCTGGTCCTGCTCACTTTACTCAGCATCAGTTCATGTAAGTCTCTCCAGGCCTCTCTGAAATCATCCTGTTGGTTGTTTTTTACAGAACAATAATATTCCATAACATTGGTTCAGTCATTCTCCAAATGATGAGAATCCTCTCCGTTTCCAGTTTCTTGCCACTACAAATAGGGCTGCCACAAACATTTTTACACATGTGGCTCCTTTCCTTCCTTTATGATCTCTTTGACATACAGGCCCAATAAAGATCTTGATGGATTAAAGGATATGCAAAGTCTCAGTTCTGTTTTTTAAGTAATTATTTTCCTCAGTGAGCTTTGCATCTCCTTTTGCAATTGGCCAGGTTTGCTTTTTAAGACATTCTTCTCCTCCTTAGCTTTTTGCATTTCCTTTTGTATCACTTTCAGTTCTTTTCCTAATTTTTCCTTTTTCCTTTGCCTTTCTTAATTTGCTCTCTTACTTCATTATCAGAATCCCTTTTAAGCTCTTCCATGGCCTGAGCCCAATTCTTGCTTTTCTTGGTGACCTTGGATGTAGGAGCTTTGACTTTTTTTTTTTTTTTTTTTTGTCATTTTCTAGGTGTGTGTTTTGATTTTCCTTGTCCCCATAATAACTTTAAATGATAAGAAACTTTTTTTGTTGTTTGGTCATTTCCCTAACCTTTTAACTCTTTGTTAAAGTAAAGCTTTGTTTCCTGGGTGAAGAGTACATTGTCCCAAGCTTCAGGGTTTTATGCAAATGTTTTCAGAAATCCTTCTAGGGACCTGATGGGAAGCTTTTTTTTTTTTTTTTTTTTGCCTTGGACTTGGTCTCCCTCACTGTAGCTGTAAGATCTAGAGGGCTAAAACAACAGAATTTTGTTTTGTTGTTGCTCTGGACCCAGGAATGGAGCTGGGACTGCCCTGATATAGCCTGCACTGGGACTACACGCCGACTCCCACAGACTTCTACTCCATTGCCACAGACCCTCTCCACTGACCTTCCAAGTCCTCTCTGGTGTTCTTGGATCGAGAGGTCTGGAAGCCTCCAGCACAGCTGCTGATTCAGAGGTCCCACCTTACTGACACTGGAATAGGGCTGGGACTAGGACTAGAGCTGGGGCTACAGCTGCACTGTCACAGCTTGTGCTGGAATTACGTGCTAGGCTCCCACCTTGGTTCGACAGCCCTTTTCTGCTGACCTTCCAAGCCTTCTTTGGTGTTTCTGAGCTGACAATACTGGAAGCCACTAGTATTGCTACTGATTCAGAGGTCTCACTGGGGTCCAATCCGGATCCAGGACTAGGTCTGAGGCTGGGGCCGTGCTGGCATTGCCTGTGCTGGGATTGTGTTCTGGACTCCCACTCTGGTTTCACAGACTTTTTCTGCTGAACTTCTAGGTCCATTTTGGTGTCTCTGGGCTGAAAGGTCTGGAGGACACATTACTGCCGCTGATTCAGATATCAAGCTGGGGCTGGACCTAGGCTGGGTCTGGGACTGCACTAGCATGGCCTGCACCAAACTGCACATTGGATTTCCACCCTGGTGGCAGAGATCTTTGTTGCTGATCCTCTAAAGTTGCCTTCAGCTGGAAAATGTTCTACTCCATCTTTTGGATGTTCTGACACTCTAAAATTTCTTTAGAGTCATTATTTAGAGAAATTTGGAGTGGTTTGGGAGAGAAGCTGGGTGAGTTCCTGCCTTTACTCTGCCCTCTTGGCTCTGTCCCCCTCTCCCCCTAAATTATAATTTTAAATTAACTTAGAGGGACAGGTGAATTCCTGAGTTCAACTCAAGAACATAGAAAGGTGACTTAAACAGATATAGAATCAATTGCAATATGAAATCAATACAACATAATCATTATAGTAGAAATCAATACAGTAAAAACTCAAGGTAATAATAATTTGATCTCATAGGCTTGCTGTGAAGCAGGTATTATGTAAGTCTCATAAAGTAGGATATAAATGGGAGTTTTTATTTTACAAACTTTCAAAAATATAAATATAAATAATATATATTATATGTAAAAATACAAATACAAATAAATAAAATAAATACAAATATATAAATAATTTTATATATCCTAGACCTTTAGATTTGGAGAGCAAAACAGGCCCTTCCAAGGAAATATGTCATATCAATCAGAATCAAAACACTAACAGTCTGTTTCAAGGGAAAAGCATTGAGAAATCCTTAAGAGGACACACACATACACATGAATTCAGAAATAAACTCAAGCAATGGAAAACAATTTAGATTATTCACCTTTGTTAGTGATGAGATGATCATTGTTCCAACAGAAGTGTTATAATATATGTATTATGACTAAAGACCCAATCCCATCTAATAAGTCAAATGTTTATTCATTCATTATTTTATAACCAAAAGAAAGAATTGCTTACTGTGATACATAAAAAGATAGAAATTTTCAGTTATTTCATCTTAGAGAGGTATTACTTCTTACTCATTTGGTCATGTACGATTTCATAAAAGAAGGCCAAAGAATATAGAGCTAGAAGGTCCTTTTAGAAATCATATGTGAAATTCAGACTCTTTATTTTAAGAATGAGGAAACCAAGGCCCCAAATTTCATAGATATCAAGAAACATTGCCAGGTTTTCAAAAACAGATTTAAAGGACTCACTGTGGTGCAGTAGGTTGAGTGCTGGGCCAAGAACCTGAAAAACCTGGGGTTGAATCTTGCTTTTGACATTTTTTAGTTGTGTAACTCTGGGCAAGCAAGTTTATACCTCCCAGTCTCTAGTTCCTGTGCCTATGAAAAAGCCCATTTTAAGTCTTGGATACATTGGGAAACACTTGTTTTTCCATTGCTTTCAGAGGAAGACAGCTTCAATATAGCTCCTCCCGGAGACTTCAGATTTGTTCCTTTTCTTAATGTGTGTGAAATTTTCCATGGCTATTAGGAGAAAAGCACTGGTAGAGAAAAGGTAAAGGTGAAGAAACTCATGCTAGCAATGCAGACCAGCATCTTCTCTGTAACTCAGTTTTCCTTTAGTACTGAAGTTACTTGCTCTGGATAGCTAGGATATCAGGTATAGGATTTGAGGCTTCCTGTCTTCAAGATTCACTGTCTTCAGTTTTCTACCTCTCTTAGAGGTATTATTAAAAACTTTAGAAGGTTCTTCCAAGAAACTCTCAAGGAAACAAACTCTTCAGAGTGGTAGTGTTTTTATTTTTATTTTTTAGGTAGATGATTATTAAAGTCTTGATATAGGATTTTTCTTTATGTTATTATCAAGGCTGGAAATTTCAGAAATAAATACTTTATGAAATAAATTGAAGGTTTTCCTAGGACATAAAGTTTGGACAGTAACAGCTATTTTCTTGAAATAACTGAGCATACATTTACAAATTTTATATCACATTACAGATTTTGCATTTGTAGGAAATTACTAAGGAAAGCTGTGCTGTTCTATACTTTCTTATTTGGGTATGACAGGATTTGAATCAGAAGGATTTTTTAATGCTGAGAAAGATAATGCAGGCTTTTTTGAAAGACATCAAATAGTATATTTTTGTAATGAGGGTTCCATGTTTATACATGGAAGAAGCTATCAGATTTGATATATAAGATTTTGACTTATGTTACTAATATTAACAATTATCATAATACCCAACATTTATTTAGTCTTTCTTTCTTTCTTCCTTTCTTTCTTACCCAACATTTAGTCTTCCTCCCTCCCTCCCTTCCTTCCTTCCTTCCTTCCTTCCTTCCTTCCTCCCTCCCTCCCTCCCTCCCTCCCTTCCTTCCTTCCTTCCTTCCTCCCTCCCTCCCTCCCTCCCTCCCTCCCTTCCTTCCTTCCTCCCTCCCTCCCTCCCTCCCTCCCTCCCTCCCTCCCTCCCTTCCTTCCTCCCTCCCTCCCTCCCTCCCTCCCTTCCTTCCTTCCTTCCTTCCTCCCTCCCTCCCTCCCTTCCTTCCTTCCTCCCTCCCTCCCTCCCTCCCTCCCTTCCTTCCTTCCTTCCTTCCTTCCTCCCTCCCTCCCTTCCCTCCCTCCCTCCCTCCCTCCCTCCCTCCCTTCCCTCCCTCCCTCCCTCCCTCCCTCCCTCCCTTCCTTCCTCCCTTCCTTCCTTCCTTCCTCCCTCCCTTCCTTCCTCCCTCCCTCCCTCCCTCCCTTCCTCCCTCCCTTCCTTCCTCCCTCCCTCCCTTCCTTCCTTTCTTTCTTTCTTTCCTTTTTTTTTTTTTTTGAGGCTGGGATTAAGTGACTTGCCCAGGGTCACACAGCCAGGAAGTGTTAAGTTTCTGAGACCAAATTTGAACTCAGGTCCTCCTGAATTCAGGGCTGGTGCTCTATCCACTGCGCCACCTAGCTGCCCCAGTACCTTAAGATTTATAAAGTGCTTTACAAATATTCTCATCTGATTCTCACAGCATTCCTGGAAAATAGGCAATCTTATCCCAATTTTACAGAAAAAGCAACTGAGGCTGGGAGATATTTAAGTGACTTTCCAAGAGTCACATAGCTAGTGAATTTTTGAGGCAGGAGTTGTGTTCAGTCTTTCTGACTCTGGGTCTAGCATTCTATTGATGATATCACCTATATTAATTAATATTTACTTGGCAATGCATATAACATCTCAATATTAATTGTAAGCAGACTAGAATCTCGTGCTCTTTGGCCCACAGTGTCAGAAGAGGGAATAGGCATACTTCTTGCTCCTCATAGTCTCCATTTTTACTCAGCTGCTTTGCCTTCTTTGAGGCTTATATCATCATCTTGCTTCCTAATCCAGGGGCTGTTTTCATTCTTCCCTCCTTTTTGAGGAATTTTGGACCTGGCTCAGAGTCTCCAACCCTATTCCTGTCTATATACTTAACAATTTCATCTAATGTGTTGTTAATTCCCTGTTTAGCCTTTCCTTCTTGGTCATCAAGCTATTTACCTCATATAGTCTTCATCTTTACTGCACATCAACCACAAATAGTTATTTCGGATCTAGCTGCCACTCATAAGTATTCTGTATCCATAGTCTGTGATACTGATATTCCTTTATCTGACCATAAACTCCCTTGACTCTAAGCTATTCTTTATCTCCACTGCAGTCTCTCACCACTTCTTGCTTTCCTAGGGCATTACATCTAATAAGGACTTATTTTCCTCTGGTTGACATTTTAGTTAAAAAGTTCAACTTTTCACTGTACTTCTGTTTATTTCTTTCCAAACCTAAATCCTGGGTGAGTCCTGACATGTTCCTTCTACTTCCCTGTTTATGTATGTTGGAGCACTGTAAAGGTCCGAAGAGGAACCTCTCACAGTGCAACCAAGAAGTAAAAAGGCTTGATGCCGGAGGCCCCCCGGTGTGATCTCTGCAGCTGGCAGGGACCGCCTCGGGAGCGGCCACATTGAGAATATCATCAACGGGAGACGTCTCCTTCTCTTATTGGCTGTGCCTGTGACCTCATAGACCCAATATAAGTAGTGGGGACCAGAAAGTAGGAGGTGATCACATATAATGAAGACTTAAGCTGTGTCCACAGCTCATTGGGCATGATCACAGGTAAACTTATACCCCGACCCATTATGGTTTTCTGCCTTTTGTCTCTCCACGGGGATGTTAAACCTTCCCTTGCAGGACCTGGCAATCCTGAAAGCACTGGGCCACGTTGGGCTGCCACTTGTAACCTGCCACTGAGATGACTGATTGCCAGTTTTACCTAATCCCAGGCCTTCGGCCTTCTCCAGCCACTGCCTCCTCGAGCAGTGGTTCTTTGTTCATCAGACACAGGAGCTTGCGTGCTCAAGTCTTTATTGTAGGCTGTCACATCCTGCACTGGATGCTTGTCTTAGTTTGTTCCTTTTTTTCTTTCTTTTTCCCCCCTGTATGCCAACAAAACAGAACAGAACTACACTCCAACCTTGTGCTTCTTTTTTCTTAACTTCCTTTCTGACCCTTGAAGATACAGGGATTTTGAAGGAACACTTCTCTCCCTATTAAAATATGAACATTTTATTATTTCTTTAATTGTTCAAGTTTATTTATTTTGCTAAATTTTTCTTGTTCCATAGGTTTTATTTCCATAAGACCATAGGCTATGGTTTTTTCATTGGGAATGGTTGACAAGTCCTCTATTCTATTAAAAATCTCTTCCACTCCCTTTCCCTTTCTACCCCTTCCCCCCAGTAGTATATGGCATGAATAACAGCTTTATATATTTATTATTTTTTGGGGGGGAACATTATATTCTAAATTTTTTTTTCTTTATAAAAGTTATAGCATAGTTTTTCCTTACCTCATCTTGATCTTTTAGTAGTCTTTCTGGATACTTGCAAAATTCTTTCTGGAATTCTGATACTTGGAAATTCTGTATTTTAGCTGTGATGTTCCTGAGTGTTTTTCAATTTGGAGTTTCTTTTAGGAGGTCACCAAGGAATTGACTTTGTCTTCTGTTCTAATAGTAGATCACAACATTTTTTCTTTTGTGATTTCTTAAAATAATAGCTTCCAAGTTTTTATTTAATCATAATTTGAATGATTTCATGATTGTTATATTATGTCCATTGTTCAGTTTTCAAGTTCACTTTTTAAAATAGTAGATATCTCACATGATTTATTTTTTTCCTTCAGTCTTTTGTCTTTGTTGTAATATTTCTTGTTTTCTTGTAGAATCACTGAATTCTATTTATTGCAGTCTGTTTTTTATAGTCTACTTTTTTGGCAGGGTTTTCTAGGTTATTTAGTCTCTTAATTTTTTTTTTTTCCTGAAGAGCTCTAATTTCCTCTTAAAAATCTTTTGCTTCCTTTTTCTAGCCACTATTATAGTTCTTGTGGTTAAACCATTCTTTTCCCTGAGGTTCTACTTTGATTTGTTATGAAGTTAACCTTTTTTATGGGTTAATTTCTTGGGCTTCTTTTAATTCATTGTTGTGTTTTCTTTGCTCCTGTCTCCAGACTCTATTTCTGAATTGAATTTTATGGGAAGACCAGCCTCTATTTCCTCCCATACACTTGGATGATGTGGGCAGGTTTTGTTTGATTTTGCCTCTCTTTAGTTTGTATGCTGATGCTAATCTGGTTCCAGTTTGGGTAACCAGGCCTCATGCTTTGCTGCAATCCCCACTTTCTTCCATTTTTCCTACTTGTCCAGTGTGAGTATTGGAATGTGCTTTTCTCTATTTTTGTCCTTACCAAATCCTTGGCTAGGAATTTTTTCTGTTTCTTGTTGTGGTCCTGATAATTCCTATTCTCTTATAGAACTACAATGATCTCAGGCCCCTGCACGGTCTGCCAGAATGGTATTTTGAGTTGTCAATAGGCAAGTCAGTGAACATTTAGCAAATGCTTACAAAGTGCTAAACACCATTCTACTTGCTGGGGATACGAAGAAAGATGTAAGAATCTTTTCCTTCAGGAGGTTCAAAATCTAATTGGAGAAAATAACATATAATGAAGTGGAAAACTTCAGAGGAGGGACCTGGGGAGGGTAAGATGAAGAGGGCAATGATGACATCCTGCAGTGAGGTAGGAAATTATCTGAGAAAGTAGAAGTTTCAGAGTTGATTTCATCTTTCAGAATGTTGAGATTCTCAGTGTTCTCAGGCACAAGGACATTTTTAAAAGTTCAAATTGGCTTCTGTGTCCCTTATGACACCTCTCTTAGTACCTGTAAGGTTCTGAATATCTTGTGCAATTCTAGACAGGATACAAGTGTTTTTTTCCTGATTTTTTTCCCCTCTGTCTTCTTGATATTTGATCTTTTTGGTGCCCATCTACATTTTAAAAATCAAATTTTAATTTTTCAATTATTTGAAATATTAATTTTTTCAGTTATCAAGGATAATTACAGTGGGAGAGGGGAACTTTATGTCAAATAATCATAGTCAAGAAAAACAAATTTCCATGTTGGTCATTTCCAACTAAATATTAGTCTGTTACCTCTTAGTCAAAAAATGAATAGCATTCTTCATCATGGGTCTTCTCCAATCTCGAATGATCATTTTGGTGAACAGAGTTCTTAAGTCGTTCAAAATTGTTCATTCTTATAGTGTTCATATTAAAATAAATTATTCACTTGGTTCTGCTGAGTTCACTTTGTGTCAATTTATATGTCTTCCAAGGTTTTTCTTGATGTCATCTCTTTCTGCTTTTCACTGGTTCTAGAGGTAGGAACACCCTTCTTGCTGTTTTCCAATCTGGCCTTAGTCATTTATTACTTGTGTGACCCCAGGCAAGTCACTTAATCCTGTTTGCCTCTGTTTCTTCACCTGGAAAATGAGCTGGAGATGGAAATGGCAAAGGATTCTAGTATCTGCCAAGAAAACCTCAATAGAGCATCTCGTGAAGAGTTGGACGTGACTGAAACAGTTAAACAACAAAAGTTCTCTTGCATTCAAAAGCCATAATTTGTTTAGTCATTCCTTAATTGATGAGTACCTCCTTATTTTCCATTCTTTACCCTCGCAAAAATGCTGATCTACATGTTACATATAGACATATATTTATATATATATTCCTATTTGCCTATATATATGTGTATGTATTTATGTATGTGTGTATATATACATACACACATACATAAATACATACACATATATACAGGCAAATAGGAATAAGTTCTTACAATCCAACTTCCAATCTTATTTCCAAATGTATCAGTGAGCCGTTGCCTTCTCTCAATCTTCATTCTCCTTGATCTCTCTGCAGCCTCTGATACCTTTCCTCTCTAGCATTTTGAGACATCACTTTTTCTTGGTTCTTTCTCCTCTAAAGGGAGGTGAGATATGGGTTGATAGTCAGCAGGGATGATTAGATCAAGTTGAGGTTTTTTGAGGTTAGGTCATATATACATTATCTTGGTATATCATGTGAAGAATTCATTTTAACCTAATTTCTGACAGGCTGCTGCCTAGTTTTCCCCAAGCTTTTGTTAAAGTTTTTTTTTTTTTTTTTTTTTTTTTTTTTTTTTACTAAAGATGAGTTGAAACCTTTGAGTTTGTAAACATTAATTACTTAGTCCATTTGCTTATAATTTGTTCCATCTGGTGCCCCTTTAGGTATTTGCTGGAGTGTATGTAGGAGAACTGGGCTTCTCTATGAATATTCACATCACTATCTTTAAATGAAAATTTAGGCAAAGGTCCTTTCTATTTTTGACCTTTCCTTTTTGACTGGCTCCTTCCCTATTATCTTTAAACGTGCATAAATCTCCCTCATCCATAAACTTCCTCCATTAACTTATTCTACGATTTCCTTTAAAATGGTGTTCAATCCTGCCTCTATGTGATGTGGGGCAAATTAATTAACTTCCCTGATTCATGATTTAAAATCAAGGCATTGATTAATGGCTTTAGAGAAACATTCCAGATAATTCTAGAGCTGTGTTCTTGTGATCATTTTATAGCTCTCTTCTCTTTCATACTGAGATTCCTAGAAGTAGTTACCTTAGTGTATCACCTCCAACTCACCCCTCAACCCACTGCCTTCTGGCCTCCACTGCCACCAGTCAGTTTAAGCTGCTCTCTACAAATGTAGTAATCTTTTTTTTTTTTTTTTTTTTTTAGTACTCATTTCTTTTGCTTTTTCTACAGTGTTTGCCTCCTATCCTCTCCTTCCGGTTACTTTCTTCTCTCTGGGTGTTTAGTTCTCTTCTGTCTATCTTAGAACTCCTTCGCAGTTTCATCATCCAAACATCTCTATCCTCCTATGCATGAGTATATCCCACAGTGCTATCCTTATTTCTTTTGTTCTCATGAGCTCCCATGGGCTCAACTATCATCTCTAAGCAAATGACTCAGAAACACACACACACACACACACACACACACACACACACACACACACACACACACACACACACACACATTCTGTATAAGATATACATCTATAGAGGTCTTTTCTTCTTAAGCGCTTACTAACTCGTTTCTAACCTTATTTCCAAATGCACCAGTGATCTCTTATTTGCTAAATCCATTGGCCTTTTCTCAAATCTCATTTTCCTTGACTTCACTGCAGCCTTTGAGACTCTTCTCTGCCTTGAAAATCTTTTCCTCTCTAGGGTTCTGGACACCACTCTCTCTTAGTTCTTTCTCCTCTTACTTATCTGACTGTTACACCTGCTCACAATCTTAGAACAGTGCCTGGCATACTCTCATACAGAATATTTGCTATTATATGTAATAATAATTAATATGTTAATTATATAATTAATATAGGAAAGATAGTGCCTACATTAAATATAATAGATATGCCTACTACATGCGTGTGTGTGTGTGTGTGTGTGTGTGTGTGTGTGTGTGTGTGATATGCAAAGAGAGAGTGTGTCTAACTACCCCTTACCCTTCTCCAACTGGATATCTTATACATATCTCAATATCAACAGATCCCAAACAGAATCATCTTTCCCCTTACACTTGCTCCTTTTCCTAATTGTCCCATTTCTGTAAAGGGTGCCATTGTTCCGTTCACCCAGTTTGCAAACTTGGAGTTAAACTTGAAACTTCACTTTTCCTTATCCCCTAACTTACCAATCTTGTACATTCTACCTATTCATTTCCCCTTGCAGCCTTTCCTTTGTCTGTATTCTGCATTCTGTTCTTCCCAGGCTAGTTAATTTATCACCTCTTGCCTAGACTATTGCCATAACCTCCTCATTGATTTCCCTCCCTCTGGCCTCCCCCAGTCTGTCTTCCACAGTCATCATGTTTATATTTGTGAAGCACACATATGACCACATTATACCCTTGTAGTGCTTTAGTGCTTTTGAAGCGGGTTGTGGTCCCTTTAAGAAACTGTATTTCCTATTGATCTGGGATCCCTTTCAGACTCCCAGCCCCTCCTGGCTGAGGCTTATCAGTCCAGGAAGCCAGGGCCTTTGATTCAGTTACAAATCCTGGTCAAAAAGCATCCCTTTGAATTCCAATAGGACATTGGGGCTCTCCCAGCCCCCCCTGGATCTGACTTGCTTGGGCTGCCTCAACCCCCAATGGTCTGACTTGCTCCATGTCCCAGCCCCCACCAAGACACTCAAACATAACTTGCATCAACGAAGGTCTTTTGCAGAGAGACCTTGGCAGCCCCCTTTACTGCCAGGACCTTCTGTCCACTGAGAACTGCATTCTCAGTGCAAAACTCCATTTTTCATACATCTGCCACTATAGAAGTCAGTCTCTGGGTAAAGTGATTTCTGTCTAACAATAAACTTTCATTTTGCAACTAATATTTGGGAATAAGTGGATTCTTTCACTCCTAAAACCTGTGGCTGATTTAAAGGGGATTCTTAACAACTCTCTTATAACCACTGACCTCTAGACCACCAGGAATCTAGACCACTCAAACAGCATCATTCTGAAACTGAGCCATGGCTCTTTTTTTGAACATCTTTCTAGGAACAGAAATATTTGATAAGAACAGGACAAATTAGAAAAATTGGGTAGTAAATTTAGATTAAACTTTGACAGGTTTTTTTCCCCCTTGGTAGATTTTAACTATTAGAAGTATTTTACACTTAGTACAATTTTGTAAGTAGAACCAAGACACATATTTGCCAAATAGAAGGTTGAAAGTTTATGATGAAACAAATAAATTTATTAATTTACAATTGTATAAGGTTACATCTTCTATGTAATATAGATTTATATATAACTATAATATTTAAAAGATACTTTAAAAATCAAGTCCAGATTATCTCATATATATATATATGTGTATATATATATATATATATATATATATATATATATATATATATATATATATATATATATATATATATATATAATATGAGAAAATTCTCATTGAGTTTATTAGAAAGACATGTCATAATTATAAAGAGTAAGAAATAGGATTTTTGTTTCTACTTGTAGAAATAAGTCCTTTATATTCATTTGTGATTGAAGTCCATATAATCATTTCTCTCTTTAAGCATTTCTACTTCTGGTTTTTTTTTTAAATTTACTTTGTAAGCAAATGATATGACCTTAAGGTAAGCAGAACTAAGGCTAGCTCCATTTTAAAGATCTATTTTTCAGCCTATTTATACAATAAAATTATGATTTTTTTTCTTTTTCTCCTTCCTTCCTTCCTTCCTTCCTTCCTTCCTTCCTTCCTTCCTTCCTTCCTTCCTTCCTTCCTTCCTTCCTTCCTTCCTTCCTTCCTTCCTTCCTTCCTTCCTTCCTTCCTTCCTTCCTTCCTTCCTTCCTTCCTTCCTTCCTTCCTTCCTTCCTTCCTTCCTTCCTTCCTTCCTTCCTTCCTTCCTTCCTTCCTTCCTTCCTTCCTTCCTTCCTTCCTCCCTCCCTCCCTCCCTCCCTCCCTCCCTCCCTCCCTCCCTCCCTCCCTCCCTCCCTCCCTTTCTTCCTTCCTTCTGGAAATGTTAAATGTCTGAGGTCAGATTTGAACTCAGGTCCTCCTGATTCAGGGCTGGTGCTTTATCCACTGCACCAACTAGTTCTCCCTGATTTTATTTTTCATAATATAATTTGACTAGAATGAGTGCAAAGTACTAGTGTTAGAGTAGGCAGTTGATAATAGCATGGTATATATGTGGTAAACCATTTTGGAATATGGGTATTTGTAACAGTTATATTGGGAGGAGTTGTTTAAATGTTATAAGGGACTAGGAAGGCAGTGAACTGAGGCTTACTACATTTTATGAATAGTTGAGTTTAAAGCAGTATGTAAAGATCAAAGCTTTATGTTAGATATGGGCAAATGGCAGACATTAAGAATAGTTTATAGAGAAAAGCAAGTACAAAACTTGAAACTTCTGTAAAATATCAGAGGAAAACAGGTAAAAACCTATGAATGTCCTCTTTTAGTTATTAACTAAAGTAAAAGAAAATGTAGAATAAATAATATCTAGGGAAAAATTTAAAAAAAAGAAAAAGAATAGCCTTCATATAAATGTTCTTTTCCATTCCTCCCTCCTTCCCTCCTTTCTTCCCTCCTTTCCTCCCTTTCTTTCTTCCTCCTTTCTGTCCTTCCTTTCTTGCTTCTTCCCTCCTTTCTTTTTCCCGGCTTTTCCCTCTTTTCCCTCCCCTCCCTTTTTCCTTCACTTCCTTCTTCCCTCTATTCCTTCCTCCCTCTTTTTCCTCCCTTCCCTCCCTCACTGCCCATTTTCCCTCCCTCTATTTCTCCCTCCCTTTATTTTTCTCTTTCTTTCCTACCCCTCCTTCCTTCCTTCTTGTCTCCCTTTTTCCTCCCTCTCTCTTTCTCTGCTAAGATCTCTGTTTCAGAAGATCACAATATAAAAGCAAATATTCAGAATCCATAGGGAGTGGATTTTTTTCTTTTTTCTTTTAATGCTTCATTGATTTAGTCAATAAAATCAAAGTGTGAGGAGTTGCCAAACATTGTTCTGTATGTGATTTAGTCAACTCTAGGAAAAATACTTAATAATGATAATACAAATGTATTGACTGAACTGCTTTTCCATATTAATAAAAGGATTTGTTTTTGATGCACTTTTCTTTACTCCCTATTTTGGAAATTACAGTTAGTTTTGTTTCAAATATGCTTTCTCTGTTGCTGAATTTAAGGTTATTTAATTTTTTATTTTAGATTTGTAAATTGTATTCATAATTATATTCTTATTTGATAAAATGTAGGCATATACATCTATATTACATTTTACCTACTAATAAGATGAAGTAAGATTTCAAAGGTAAAAAGGCAAGTTATTGGGAAATATCTATATAAAAGATATTGCTGCTAAAATACTTGGTTCACTAGCCTGGATTGATTTCTCTAATTTTAGTTTTTATAGATCCCTGATACTATATTAGCTTGCCTCACTAATGGGCTTTACTTGATCTTACACAGCACATGTTTGGGAGGGGGAAGAATTATTAGTATGTCATTTGTAAAGGCATAATTATATACCAGATACCAAATCTAACCTCTAACCTTAGATTGGGCATTTAAAAAATGAAATAGCATTGTTGATTTTTTCAGTATGCAATACAATTTTGAATAGCATTTATTTATGTATTCCACTTGACCCACGGGGTCATGCTTGAAAAAATTCATACATAAACAAATCAAAACATAATCAGATGTTTCTATCATCTAGTTATATTAAGCTGTAAAGCAAAACTAACTATAAGCTTTCATACTAGTGTTTGTTGTAACTAGTGCCCCTTTAAATGAAGGATTTGGTTATTATTTTTCATAATCACTGACCTTCAGAAAATTTGTTTAAAACCACAGTTACTGGTAATCAGCAATTAAAGTTCTTTCTCAAGTGTGCTGCTTTATAAAGTTAGTTATTACTGAACAAGTTATTACTCTATTTAAACAGTGACCTTTTTTTTTTCCCCTTTATAATTAGGAACATGGTAAATTTCCATTTTGATAAGACTCTTGGTGGTGGTTCTGAGATTTAATTAATTTTTATTCTTTTTTTTCTTTTTAGGTGGAAAATTGTGGTCCTACATTAGTAGATTCTTAAATAGGAGCTCAGAAGAAAGCCTTGATATTCAGGAAGTCAAAAAGTCTACTCTTGCTGAAGTTCACCTACAGCAGCCAACTCCTAGTCCTAAGGATAGCAGTAGCTTAGAGTCCAGAGAAAGTGATGGTGGAAGCATGCTCAAAGTTCTGCATTTGAAGACTAGTCTTACACCAAGTTCCCAAGAGGACAGTAGCAACCAGGAGGAAGATGGCCAAGACAGCTCTCCAAAGTGGCCAGATTCTGGCTCAAGTTCTGAAGAAGAATGCACTACTAGTTATTTAACATTATGCAATGAATATGGGCAAGAGAAAATTGAACCTGGGTCCTTGAATGAGGAGCCCTTGATGAAGATGAAGGGAAATGGTGTCAGAACCAAAGATACAGGAAGCTTCCCAGCTCAGATTGCTCCTGGCAGCGACAACCTCAGCTCTCAGCTGACTTCTCAGGAACTAAAATTTTTCACCGAAGATGCCAATCGTGAAGTAGCTAGTTCGCCAAGAATATCAGATTCTCTTAGTAGATCAAAGAATAGCCCCATGGCATTCTTTAGGATAGACAGTAAGGATAGCACTAATGAACTCCTTGGACTTGATTTTGGTGAAAAGTTATATAGCTTGAAGTCAGAACCCTTGAAGCCTTTTTTTGCCCTTCAAGATCAGGACAGCAGTTCTGGGAGTCTTGATGCTAGTGAAACTAGATTGGGGTTAAGAGCTCAGGACACCATCAGCAGGGGTTCAAATGACTCCGTCCCTGTTATTTCTTTTAAAGAGGCTGCTTTTGATGATGTAAGTAGTACTGACGAAGGAAGGCCTGATCTTCTTGTCAATCTTCCCGGTGTGTTGGAGCCAACAAAGGAAACTGCGCCTGAGGGGCCTGCTCAGTTGACACAGACTAATATAGGCATCTTAGAAAGTAAACTTTTAGAAGCTCCTGATGTTTTATGCCTCAATCTTAGCACAGAACCATGCCAAGGGCTGGAAGAAAAGGACACAGAGGCATCGAAGGATCCCTGTAGTCACCAGTTCCATAGTGTAGAAGAAAAACACTATACTCAGGAGGGTACCAGGGCATTACTTGGAGCTCCTGTTGATCAAACCAATTCAGGAAATCAGTCTTTGTTACTCAGTTCAGGTGCTGAGTTTAAAGGATTTGGAATGGTTGCTCCCACACTACTAACTACAAATAGCACAGAAGAAAACCTATTCCTTATTTCTAATCCAGTCTCAGGTGCTAATGAATATACTATAAACCCAGACACTTTAAAAAAAGACGAAGTTTTGCTGTTTGCAGATCGAGCTGAAGACCTTGGTAAAGAAGAGCCAACCCCTTCTCTATTCCAGCTAGACCCAAAAGACATTAAGGCTAAGGGTGACAGCGGATTAGCACTAGACGGAGAGAAGGAAATACATCAGATTTTTGAGGACCTCGATAAAAAATTAGCACTAACCTCCAGGTTTTATATTCCAGAAGGCTGCATTCAAAGATGGGCAGCTGAAATGGTGGTAGCCCTTGATGCTTTACATAGAGAGGGAATTGTGTGCCGCGATTTGAACCCAAACAACATCTTATTGAATGATAGAGGTCAGGAACTTTTGCAAATGCATTTCTTTTTATTCGCTGTTGCTTCCAATTAACTGAGTAGGCGTTTTATCTTGTAATTAGTATCTTCATTTCCTGTCTAGAGCTTCATTATCAGTGCAGCAAATTCACCCCCAGTAATAGCTTCTAGTACTTAATGATGCCATTATTCTTAATGATACTGTTTTTAGCTACAAAAGGAGTAATTACAGTTCACTTCTGCAGAAAATGGAAGGGAAAAATGTTTTGATTTCTCCTGTCGTTTTGTTTTTAGGACACATTCAGCTAACGTATTTTAGCAGGTGGAGTGAGGTTGAAGATTCCTGTGACAGCGATGCCATAGAGAGAATGTACTGTGCCCCAGGTTAGAGCAATCACCTAAAATGTTTCACTTGAAAAGTATATTAGGGGAAGGGAGAAGAGTGAGAGGCCTGGGATGGGACCTCCAGGCTGGAGCAAAGGGCATTGGCTCAGCATGGAGGGTAGAATTGCTATGAATCCAATAGCGGGTTGAAGTGTTTCCTGGGACCATTCATTCTTGTGTGAAGGTTCCGGTACTATTACCAGCTGCCCTTGAAGTTTGACTGAATCTTTGGTTATACCATACCTTGTCCTCTGTCCCTGGTAGATGTTCTCAGCAGTCTCTTTTCTTATATCCGGTCAAATTTGCCAGAATGGATTGGATTTTAATTGAAATTGGCCAGGAGACTTGTTTAATCATTTTTACATCAAAAGCAAATGCTTATAATTTGTGTAACCTTGGTATATATTGTATACAACTTAGAACTGTAAGAATGAGAGGGTTGAACTAGATACTATTTAAAGATCCTTTTGGCCATAGTTCTAAAATTTTTCTCATTCCTTCTCCTAGAACTTGTGTATTTACCAATTCTTTTTTGTTTTGAATTTGTTCATACAAAAAAGCAAAATTTGGGGGGAAGAGGCAAAAACTGAGGTACTGTTGAACTACAAAATACGTAAGATTACTTATCTTTTCCATTAATCACAAAATAAAGGCTTGACATGACAATTCCTTCTACAAAATACTTAACTTCCTTTTTTCTTTATAAGGGCCATTAGGAAATGCCTCATGCTCCTTTTAACATGTTGGTTTCATAATAAATAGTAAAGAGAGTAAAAATAGACAAGATGCTATTCATTAAAAAAAAGCTGTAATATGTGATATAAATGATGTACCAACTTGATCTTTCAAAATGGTTATTTAAAGTTATTATAGTTTTTTTGTTTGAAATTTTTAGAGAACACAGATATTGCTGTTGTTGATATTTTAAATCAGCTTGGTTAGTCAAATATTTGCCATAAGTTTCTCCTGTCGGCCCTGTACTGTCCTCACTTTGAAAAATTAGAGATTTGTTTCTGCTGTGTTAAATCCTTTGTAAACATATTCAGAAGCTTAAGCACATGAATTGGCCTTCAGTTCCTGGTCCTTTCTACCTGTCATTAGTATAAATGGGCCATTTGGAATCCAGAGGTCCTCTACCTTTTACCCAGCATTGAACCTCTTTGGACTTCTTTGCTTGTCATCAGCAGTAGCCTTGAAAGGAAGCTCAAGCTGATAATACTGGAATGATTAGCACCGTTATTGATCTTTCACTATAGAACAGTTATCAAGTAGAGTAGTATTTACTTTCACAATGTTTTGTTGCAGCAACTTAACTGGAAAATATTGTAATATAAGTACAACTGAAAACTTGATATCTTTAAGTGGAAATTTGTTAAGATCAAATTCTGTATTTGAGAGCTAGCAAAACTTTTTAGTTCTATAAACAAATATTAGGGCAGTTTCACCATATCTGATGAGTAGTTTCTTTTTTTTCCTCCTCTTCTTGTTTTCTCATCCTATCCCAAATTAGTAGTTGGGTAGCTATCCTTGCTGAATACTAGAATACATTTTTTTTTGCCTTCCTGCAGTAGGTTGTGATACCGTCCTTTGTAATGTTGTTCGTGTGATTCAGTTAATGAGAAAACAAAATCACTTCATAATGAAAAGGACACCTTGATCAAATTACTTTATTAAGCTTGTTGACTTGTTCTCATTCTCTCTGTCTCTCTCCTTTCCTCTGTTTCTCTCACACTCCCTTTCTCAAAACATATATGCCTTCCCTCCTCCCTTGTTTTCTTATTTTGGCAAAGAATAATATTAAGGCAAAAATATACATTACTATTATATAATAACTTTGCAGTCATTTACAAGGGGGTGTTAGGGACATTCAGTTTGAGGGGTTTGTTTTGAGTGAAAACTGAGGAATTACCTGAATGAAATTTCCTAAAGCAGAGTGCTAATAGAACAATATATATGGCGAAGTTTTCTTAAAGTTCCATAATTTCATTTTTATAGTGGACACAGCAGAGTTTTTAACTTTGTTTGATGTTTTTCATACAACCTCCATATCTTATCTACATTCAGCAGTAAGACCTCAGAAACTGTTCAATGGTGTCTTTTGCCATTTTAGGAGATTATTTTCCCGTTCATTTTCATACTTACAATGCATTGCAATTATGGACACTTTTTATTTAAAACAAAGCTATGCTGAGTTTTATAATGTGCCTTCAATACCGTATAACTTTATAATGCATTTCATTCTGAGGATTTTCAAAAATTCCTGTTTTAAGACAAATCTCCCAAGAAATTATTTCTCATAATTCACCAGCAGGTGGCATTCTACTATTAATAGATTTTTGTTTTCCAATTCTTTGGCTGCTTTCCTTTCCCCAGCATTAGATAAAAGCTGTACACTGAAGAACGGGCTTTGTTGTAATTATTTGCATAACAAGAATTGTACTTTCAAGCTTTGTGAGTTTCAAAATTGTTCTAGTATCATTGTATACATTGACTAATGTGGAAAGTCTCTCTCTACTCCTTGAATGGATTAACATCTTTTAAGTTAAGAGTGGAACAAATAAAAAAGTCAATGTGACTCAGAATTAGAGCCTAACATTTTAATTTGCTGAAACCACATCATTGAAGAATTCCAAACATAAAATCCAATTTTATTTTTTATGTTGCAAGGAAAAAAAGAAAATGTCTATCCCTGTTTCTTTTATAAAGGGCTGACGGTACTGATGGCAATAATGTATTAACATTAAAACTATTAACAACTCATAAATCAATATAGTATTTTATTGCCTTTTTATATATCTTTAGCAAATGCCAAAAGATTTGAAAGTTTCCCCTAACCTTTATATCCTCATTGTTATTTTCTGAGTATTTCTAGAGCATTTCTAGAACAGCTGATGTTTGGTTAGAAAGTAAAGTTGTCACAAGATTATGATGAGAATGATTCACTTATGTTTAAACAGCCCTTTGCCCCTATAACCCCCCACTCCTCATTCTCACTCCCTACCCCTTTTCCTCCTCCCTTCTGGGAATCCTTATCACATATTTGTCCTAAAAACATTATCCACCTGCCCTGTACTTTATAATATCAGCTATGTATCTTTTTATCTTCTGGTTAATGTGCCTTGGTATTTTGAGAAAATTTTCCAGTAACAGATTCGATTTACATGGACAGAAACTTGAGCAAATGCCAAACTAGCAGGGGGGCCATTATTCTGCTCTATAAATAAGTTTAAAAAAGAAACAAACACACAGAGAAACCTGTGAATCAACATGTTTTGGTCTAATTGGAGGAAAAAGCAAGATAGATAAATTTTGAAATGCAAATGATCACCTTCTGTTATTTAAGTATAATTTTTGCCAACTCTGTGATCTTAGATTTAGAAAAGTCATTGCCATTTGAACAATACAGCAATCACTTTTACACTGTCAAGGAGGTTGGATATTCACAAGTTTCTAAAAACTAAACAAAGAACTTTTTTAAAAAAAATATTGCCACTTTTTCTATACTTAAAAAAAATATTCCACCAAACAACAAAAAGACAAAAAACCCACCAAGCTTTATCAGTCTACATCTGTGAAAAAGCCAGCACATAAATGGCTGCAGCTGCAGCCTTATCAAGAGGGTCTGGAGCATACGAATTCACTGATCAAACCCAGCCCTGTTTTCAAAGTGGAAACCACTCCTTTTAGGTTTTCTTTGTGTCCTTAAATTATCTATTACAGTTCTCTAGAAAAGGTTTCATTTCTGTGTCATCATATGTGGGTATATGGGGTCGCTTTCACACTGGGGCAACACAAAACCTGGCCTGGCAGGAAGAGTAAAGGAAAGGCACTCCTAGTAGAAATGACCCTGTGGATGTGCTAACACATAATTCCAGGATTAAGGATCCTAGAACCCTTTCCCAGTATTCATTCAGGGGGATGACTGAATAGAAATGGAGATAAACTGGCTATTTCAGAGATACTAGCATCTTCAAATGGACTCCTTAGAACTCTTACGATTTTATTTCTATTTTTATTTATCTTACCATAGCTGGGAATTTTTAAGTGCTTAACCGACAGTAACTGTTCAGTTCTCACAATAGAAAGGCATTCTTTGCTTTGGCTTTCTAAAGATTGTTTTCTAAGAGCAAAACTAAGAGATAAAAAGGCAGTGGGTGGTGGAGGGAAAGTACTTTTTTTTCCCTTACTACTATTATCCACCCCCCCACCCCCCTCCCCCCCCAAAAAAAAACAACAACAACAATCTGAATCTTGTACCATAAAAAAATAGTAGGAAAGTAGAAGGGCATATAATGTTAAGCCTTTTATAGTCAAAGTCTATGCTAGCCATGTTAAATACAATCTGGGAAAGAGAGTAAGGTTGTACATCTCTCACAGTTTTCATGCTATTATAAAGCACTTAAACTCCTCTTTCTAGTCTTAAACAAGTTGATATGATCCCCTGCACCCCCATCAGTGTGTGTCCTTCACCTTCATTTTTCTACCCCATTATGAATCTTTGCAAATGTACCTTGTATATCTCCTGCTTGAAATTTAAATGGATATTTCCCATTGAAAGCTTTCTAGAATTAAGAATTTGCAGGTAAATGTCTGTTTAAATTGAAGAAATCCAAAATGCTTCATACCACAACCTGATCTCCACGCTCCCAGATGTCAGATGACAGCTTCCCTCCCTTTCTTAGGCGATTTCACACTAGGAAGCAGCTCACAGCTGACTGTGGAAAGCACAACATGAAAAATGCTGAAAACTGTCCGCAAAATTGGGTTTTAGAGCATGACATTTATTTTGCTGACAGCTTTTCTTCTACCATCCTGTTTTACCAAATAATTTGTGAGTATATTTCTTTTACATAATTTCCCTTGGTTCCTTTCCCCTCATCTCCTCCCAAACGTGTAATATTAAATACTTTTATTTTAAGGATACTTTGTGTGATAGCTGTTGATTTAGTAATTAAGAACCATGACAGAGATTATGAATCCCGTAAAGTTTCATTGAATTGGTGTGGAGTTGCATTATTTACATTTCTGGAAGTTAGAAAAATTGGATTCTAGTTCTGTCTTTGCCACAGGCTCATTGAATGACCATGGGGCAAGTCATTTAGTTTTTCTGTCTATAAAATGGATGTGATATAGTAAAATGATGGTACTAAAGAGCTAGATAATTTGGCATCTTTCTTCTTAAAGTCCAATCAAAATCCATGGTCACCTTATTATTCTCCTACAATACTGTCCCCAAGAGTACAAATAATGATTCCTGATACCACTGTGCTCAAAAAGAGATCAATTAAGATGGTAGAAGGAATGCTAAATTAAATTCAAAGACAGTCTCTAAGACAGTAGAGTATGAGAATTTAGAGATAAAAGGTAATTTGACCAAACATGAGGCAACTAACTTCAGGTATTGGGAAAATAAGGAAAAAGCAAAAAGGATACTTTGGAGTGATACAGGTATGGCTAGCATGTTCAGCATGTCAGCATAGTGAAGTATTAAAAACAGGAGAGGAAGAAGAAATTAAGTAAATGGGAACTACAGAAAACATTTGAAAGAGGGAAGATATTTGTTGTTAATGTTGAAATATTTTTCATACAAGAACTCTTGTTTAGGCTAAGCTTAAAGTAAAACTCAGGAATAGCTCTGCCATACCCACTTGCGTGCTTTGTTGTTTTGTTTTGTTTTGTTTTGTTTTGTTTTTTCCTAAGTTATTAGCAAGTCAGTTTGTTCTACTCATCTCTAGGCTCCCCTTCCCATTGCTCTCTCCCATTTTATTTTATAAAACTTAGCAGTTTTTTGATTTCCGCTTAAATAAATTTGGTTATTTCTCTGTAGGAAAACATAGTTTTCAAGTAAATCCCTTATCATCAAAGAATCAGTGGGCTTTTTATTTTTGGCAGCTTTAAAATTCTATAGTAAAATGAAGATCTTATTGAAGGAAATTTATCACTTAACCTCAAGGACAGTATAGTTTTGGAACTAGATGTGGCTTACTATTAGGACACATCTAGTGAGAAGAGGGTGTCCATTTAAATTCCAAGCCTTATTTTATCTGACCAATTACTAAAGACGTTTTTCCTCTTTCATATCAGATCCAGGAGTTTGAGTTCCCTCTACTTGGACAGTGAATATTATACAGGACTCAGTGGTCTGTATTCCACAATGTGTTCTCAGTCACCTACCTTGAAAGAGAAGTTCCCTAATCTGGCATTAATTTTGCACCAAACTAGTCAGCTATCTGTAATGAAGCAAATATCCCTCTCAGTTCCTATCCTTTCCCATTTATTTTATACTCTTCCCAGGCAGGCACAGAGTCTTATTGGTTTCAAATAGTAGAAATGAAACAGAAATTTGTTCCATAGCATTTGTTGATGGATCACACCAGCTTACCCCAAGAATCCCTAAGAATACTATCTCTTTAACTGTAGGTAGGAGAAAAGTCTGAATGACTTTTAATATTCCTTGTGTTGGTGTCTTCAGGGTTAACTCAGTGTGTGAACTCTGAATGCTTTTCTTTAAGGGAGACAGAAGTAAGGCACCTTTGTTCATTTTCATAATATTATCACCTGACACTTTTAGGGGAAGTTTGCTCCAACACTAGATTGTTAGGGGAAGAAAGATTGAATCCTTTCTATTAACTGTAAAGCTTTTTCTTTAAGAGCTAAGAAGAATTCCTTCATTCAAAAGAGGAACAGGGGAATAGATACTTGTAGCTTTAAATAATCGCTTCAGTGTGAAGCTTCCTACTTTTCAGACCTAAGCTGATCTTGGAAGATAGTGAACTTGCTTCACAGGTTTATTGCCTTAAAAAAAAATAGTAAAGTATCTCCTGCTACTGATATTTAACAAGAAAAATGCAAAGTGCTGAGTCTTAAACACTTGGTTACACTCATTGACGAGATGTAGTACTTACTATGTGTACCTTGTGAGATCTTGTCCATTATAATCTTTGTGGAGTAATTGGTGTTGACTTCTTTTATCTACTTCTTTACAAATGCTTTTAAATATTAACATAAGATAAAATGCTAAGGTTTAAAAAAAACGATGACTGTAAAGTAAATAGAATTCCTAAAGCTGACATACAAGCTGTGTGTATGTGGGACTTTCTGTGTAACCTGTTTAGGGGAGAGAGAAGGGGGAGGAGATAAAAAAGGAAAAGGATGTGCTTCTTGTTTTCACCATTTTCTTTTAGTATGTTTTTCATCAGATATCTTTAATGGTTTTAGTTGGGTAACACTCTGACACCTGATGGCTCTTCAGAATAGAGTTGTTGTCATATGATCAATGGAAAATGGTGTGTAATTTTTTTTTTTCCCCTACTAAAAATTTAGACTAAGGAAGAGAGAGACAGTACAGAATTCAGAATTATCATTATAAGCAGTCAACCAGAAATAATATAGTAGTTATCTTATTTTTTATTTAATCTCACAAGAAATCTGTGTTATAATGATGCCTACAGAATTCTATGAACGAGTGATTTTTATTTTTGAGATACCAGATTAAACTAAATAAGACTTTTGGTTCAAGCTGTATAGTTCATTTCAAGAGAGTTCAAAACCAGGATGCCAGGGTCATATTGACAATTAAAAACTTAAAGCTGATCAGTGAAAAGAAATCAAAACCAGATACTTTGTGAGGTAAAATCAACCTGAACCAGACTGGCATATACTCTGTTTTAATTCCCAAATTTCAGGGAACTAAAGTCCAAGAACTCTCTTGTACATGTAGAAAAAAAAATTGCACCCCCAAATTCTCTAATCATAATATGAAAACATTTGCTAGTATGGTAAGGAAGCCATTCTACTGGGATTCCAGATGAGTAAAGGAAATGGATCTGGTTAGAGTATAGCAGCTCTTCCCACATTCTTTGAAGAGGAGATTTGGTAGTTACTGATGACCATGCCTTCTCCTCCCTTCCCCTTATAGTATCCGTCTCTGAAAACATTCTGTCCTACTTCTCTGAGATCATTAATGCATTTCCTATTACTTGGAGTTTAGCTTATTTTTAGTGAGCATTTCATTTATATTTAGTAATGTATCTATCTGTCTTTGATTTTGCTTATCTGTATTTAGTCATACAGCTCTTTACATGTTTTGTTGAATTTCTTGTATATGTAATTAGTTTTTTTTTTTTTTTTTTTTTTTTTTTTTTTTTTACCACTTAAGAAAGAAACTGTGGTATGATTAATGAATAGAGAGCTTTACTTTAAGTCATGAAGGCTTTAATTTGAATCCTTTCCCAGACACTTAGTAGCTGTGTGACCTTGGGCAAATTACCTAATGCCTCTCTGCTTTGGCTTCATCAGCTGTAAAATGGGGATAATAATAATATCACTGACTTCATAAGGTCAAAGTGAGGAGCAAATGAGATATATAAAGCACTTCACAAAACTTTGGAATGCTAATATAAACATGAGGATTATTATTATTATTATTATTCAATTACATTCTCATACAACACATTTTTGGGGCTATTTTCCAGTCAATTGGCTTTTTTCCCCCCCCTAGATTTTTGCTATCATAAAGAGTACTGCCGAATATGTGACATTTATTGGATTTTTTTTTCTGTCTTTGAGACATATACTTATTAATGGAGTTGTTATGGATAATTATTACCTTTCATAATTATTGGTATCTGGAATGGTTTAACCAATTCTTAGTTCTTCTGGTACTGGTATGGCTCCAGGACATATACTTTTCTTTTCACATCCTTACAAGCATTGACCATTCCTATTTTATGTTATTTTTGCTAATTTGAAGGGTTTGAGATAACACTTAAGAGTTTTAATTTGTTTTAATTTACATTACTATTAGTGATTTGTAGTATGTTTTCACTTAGTCATTTCTAGGTTGAAATTCTTTTTTAAAAAAAATTGTAAATATCTTTTGGATATTAGGAATGAGGGCATTTTGATGTTTTTGACTTTTTTCTCTATAGTGTTATAATTCGTGTCGCCATCCTATATA